>NC_045441.1:128933815-128963328 GCF_002776525.5 Piliocolobus tephrosceles | reverse complement strand
TCTATCTATCTATCTATCTATCTATCTATCTATCTATCTATCTATCTATCCATCCATCTATTTATCTATCTATCTCCTATTGGTTCTATCTATCTATCTCCTATTGGTTCTATTATCTATCTATCTATCTATCTATCTATCTATCTATCTATCTATCTATAATCTATATGCCTACCTACCTATCTCCTATTGGTCCTGTCTCTCTGGAGAACTCTAACACAACACTTTGCCAAAGTGATTAATTTGTATTCTATAGCCACAGGCAGCATGAGCCACGATAGTCAGGGGCATGGAGACCCCATGTCTGGGGACTAGTAGAGACAGCATACCCATTGAACACATATGAGTAAACTGTTTATACTTAAAACTGCTCTAGTCAGCTTGGTGAGTTTATCCAATCAACAAGCATTTTTTTAAAATGGAGACCTGGCACCCTGTTTCATCTGCAGCCAAGAGAATTTCCCAAAGTGATTAGAAATAGAGACAGATGAGAAAAGAATGGTGCTAACAGAAAAGGCACCATCAATTCTTTAAATCATAATTCACCAAATGTGTACTATGTTCCAGGCACTATACCAGGATTACAAAGATAAATGAGACACAGCCTCTGCCCTCAAGAAGTTCATAGAACAGGAGGTGGAACAGGTGTGTAAATAGATCATTGCAATGTGGGAGAGCAGCGATGGAGTGGCAGAGGGACACACTCCCAGTGTGAGCAGAGCTGACTTAAGGGAAGGATAAGTGTTGACCAGATGTCGGTGGATCTCTGGGAAGGACAGCCAGGAGCATGCTGGAGCTGGCTCAAACCAGCTCAGGAGGGCCGCTCGCTAAGTGTTCAGGAATTTTGCCAGCAAGTTGCTACCTGTGGCCATTATTAATAATTAAATTATATAAGTTTACAATTAAATAAATTATATTTAAAATAAAGGTTACAAATACTAAAATATAAAATACTAAAGATAATAGATACTAAAAATATATCACTCTCTACTTATTTTACTACCATTTACTGTTATCTATGCCCTTGAGGGTTTTTGTTTGTTTGTTTGTTTTGAGACAGGGTCTCACTCTGTCACCCAAGCTGGAGTGCAGTGGTGTGCTCTCAGCTCACTGCAACCTCTGCCTCCCAGGCTCAAGTGATTCTCCTACCTCAGCCTCCCAAGTATCTGGGACTACAGGCATGCACCACCACATCTGGCTAATCTTTGCATTTTTTTGGAGAGATGGGGTTTTGTCATGTTGCCTAGGCTGTTCTCAATCTCCTGGGCTCAAGCAATCCACCTGCCTCAGTCTCCCAAAATGCTGGGATTATAGGTAAAAGCTACCACACCTGGCTGAGGGTTCATTTTAGTTCTATTGTATCTGTAATATTGTCTAACGGTGGCTATTGAATATCTCTACCCAACTCCAAGTTCAATGAAGTTGTGTTAGTTAGTTTGAGATTGGCAGTGATGGGAATATTTACACCACAGATGTCAGCAAATGCTAAAGAGCAGAGATTATTCCCCTCACCAGAAGGCCATTTACCAGCAGACAGTGTCAAGGCCATGCAAGATAAACATAGGGAACTCCAAGCTGTGCAGAAAGCTGGGAAAATACATGGGAGGCTGAGGCAAGAGGATCACTGAGGCCAGGAGTTTGAGACTAGCCTGGGCAACACAGCGAGACCCTGTCTTGTAAAAAAAAAAAAAAAAGAAACAAATGGTTGGGTGCAGTGGCTCATGCCTGTAATCCCAGCACTTTGGGAGGCTGAGGCAGGTGGACCATGAGGTCAAGAGATCGAGACCATCCTGGCCAACATGGTGAAACCCTTCTCTACTAAAAATACAAAAAATCAGCCTGGTGTGGTGGTGGGTGCCTGTAGTCCCAGCTACTCAGGAGGCTGAGGTGGAGAATCACTTGAACCCGGGAGGTAGAGGTTGCAGTGAGCCGAGATGCGCCATTGCACTCCAGCCTGGCGACAGAGTGAGACTCTGTCTCAAAAAAAAAAAAAGAAAAGAAAAGAAAAGAAAAGAAAAGACAAAGAAAAAATTAACTAGGTATGGTGGGGCACCTCTGTAATCACAGCTACTCAGGAGGCTGAGGCTGGAGGAGGCTGAGGTTGGAGGATCACTTGAGCCCAGGAATTCAAGGATAAAGTGAGCTATGATTGTACCACTGCACTCCAGCCTGGGTGGCAGAGCAGGAAGCAGAATCCAGCAAAGAGTAGAGATCAATGAGGTGAAAAGTAACCAAATCCTTGATGGCCTCTGAGACCACATGGAAGAGCTGGCACTGGAGACTTTGGAGGACTTGAGGAAGGGAGAGATCATCTGCCCACAGCAGGGAGGACAGTTGGACTGGAGAGTGGCCAGACCAGAGGCAGGAATTCAGGATGACTCCCTGGCAAGTGGAAGGCACATTCAATGAGAGAAGGTGATCGGTGTCCTGTTGCAAACCCCCTGAGTAGAAGTATTCGGCAGACTACCACCATTGAAAGGAAGCTTGGGAGACATCTGGGCTGGGGCCAGGGACCAAACACCAGTGTGGATGGTGGTGAAAGCTTTAGAGTGTGTGAGGTCACCAAGGAGGGCAGAGAGGGAAAAGAACAACTGAGGATGGAGCCAAGGAGGAATCAAGATGCAGACAGATGAGAAGGAGGATAGGGAGGGCACAGCCAGAGACCCTGAAGAGAATGCAGCAGAATGGGAGGCAAGGCAGAAGAGTGTTTCAGGAAGCAGGAAACAGAGAGGGAGACAGGGCAGAGGGAGAGACCTGGAAAAAGGGGAGCAGAGCACAGATGTTCAATCCCCAGCCCCTAGAAATGCCTAAAAAGACCAAAATAAAAATAGGCCAGGCACGGTGGCTCATGCCTGCAATCCCAGCACTTTGGGAGGCCAATGGGGACTGGATCACTTGAGGTCAGGAGTTCAAGACCAGCCTGGCCAACATGGCAAAACCCTGTCTCTACTAAAAATACAAAAATTAGCTGGGCATGGTGGCATGCACCTGTTATCCCAGTAACTCAAGAGGCTGAGGCATAAGAATCGCTTGAATCCAGGAAGTGGAGATTGCAGTGAGCCAAGATCATGCCACTGTACTCCAGACTGAGCAACAGAGTGAGATACTGTCTCAAAAACAAAATAAAACAAAATAAAATAAAAATAAAATCGGTCAGGCACAGTGGCTCATACCTGCAATCCCAGCACTTTGGGAGGCTGAGGCAGGTGGATCACTTCAGGTCAGGAGTTTAAGATCAGCCTGATTGACATGTTGAAACCCCATCTCCACCAAAAAATGCAAAAATTAGCCTAGCATGGTGGTGCACACCTGTAGTGCCAGCTACTCAGGAGGCTGAGGCAGGAGAATCACTTGAACCCAGAGGTGGAGGTTGCAGTGAGCTGAGATCAAGCCACTGCACTCCAGCCTGGGCAGCAAGCTGTATAGAAAAAGAAAAAAGAAAAATAAAATCTAGGGATTTGCTCTAGACTTTTATTCTAGATATTAAGACGAGGAGGAACTAGAAGACTCACAATTCAACTCACTTCAAAGAGTTGTGTGTCATGGGATGAAAGTGGAGGGGATCCCACTGAACACTCGGGTTGAGTCCACTGAGGAACAGGAAGCACTCCTACCTTGGAGGTTGTGGCATTGGAACCCCAAGCCCAGGAGCAAGTGAGGCAATATAACCTAGAAGTTAAGACCATGAATTCTGGAGTCAGATAGTCTGGGTTTGACTGCTCATTCTGCTCATTATTAGCTTGGATAGTTTTCTTAACTGAGCCCTCAGTTTCCTCATCTATGTAGTGGGAATGATGATAATATATACACTCACAGAGTGATTGTGAGGATTAAACAAGGAAACACACATGCAATGTTCAGAATCAGGCCTGGCACCTGGCTAGTACCACTGATGACTGTGATCAGGATTGCTGTTAGGACACTCCCAGCCCCAGGCTCCCTGCTACACCCATCTGCCTGATGGATCACTGAACTTATCTCAGTCCATCCACCAATTCAAGATGGAAAAATATTATTCTAATTGACTTCAGGCAAACTGTGAGAAATCCATTCACATTATTTTTGGGGGAATGCATAGTCAAGACAGATCTTTCCTCATTCCAAAATAGATTAAGAGGGAAAAACAAACATGTTGTATTAGTCCATTTTCATACTGCTATGAAGAAATACCAAGACTGAGTAATTAATAAAGAAAAAGAGGTTTAATGAACTTACAGTTTCCCATGGCTGGGAGGCCTCACAATTATGGTGGGAAAACGAAGAGCAAAGGCATGTCTTACATGGTGGCAGGCAAGTGAGTACATGCAGGGGAACTGCCCTTTATAGAACCATCATATCCCATGAGACTTATTCACTATCATGAGGATAGCACAGGAAAAATCTATGCCCATGATTCAATTACCTCCCACTGTGTCACTCCCATGACACATGGGAGCTATAATTCAAGATGAGATTTGGGTGGGGACACAGCCAAACCATATAATTTTGCCCCTGGCCCCTCCCAAATCTCCTTTCCTCACATTTCAAGACACAATCATGCCTCCCCAGCAGTCCCCAAAGTCTTAACTTATTCCAACATTAACCCAAAAATCCAAGTCCTAAGTTTCATCTGAGACAAGGCAAATCTCTTCTGCCTATGAGCCTGTAAAATCAAAAGCAAATTAGGTATTTCCTAGATACAATGGGGGTACAGACATTGGGTAAATAGATCCATTTCAAATGGGAGAAATTGGCAATAAAACAAAGGCGCTACAGGCCCCACCCAAGTCTGAAATCCAATAGGGCAATCATTAAACCTTAAAGTTACAAAATGATCTCCTTCTACTCCATGTCTTACATCCAGGGTGCACTAACACAAGGGTGGGCTCCCATGGCCCTGGGCAGCTCCACCCCTGTGGCTTTGCTGGGTATAGCCCCCCTTCTGGCTGCTTTCCCAGTTGAGTGTCTGCAGCTTTTCCACGTGTGTGGTGCATGCTGTCAGTGGATCTACCATTCTGGAGTCAGAAGGATGGTGGCCTTCTTCTCACAGCTCCACTAGGCTGTGCCCAAAGGGGACTCCATGTGAGGGTTCCACTCCCACATTTCTTTTCTGCACTGCCTTAACAGAGGTTCTCCATGAGAGCTGCAAACTTCTACTTGGACATCCAGACATTTCCATTCATCCTCTGAGGGATGGTGGTTCCCAAACCTCAGTTCTTGACTTCTGTGCACCTGCAGGCTCAATACCATGTAGAAACTGCTAAGATTTGGGACTTGCACCCTCTGAAGCCACAGTCCAAGTGGTACCTTGGCCCCTTTTAGCCATAGCTGGAGTGGCTGGGACTCACAGCACCAAGTCCCTAGTCTGCACACACTGAAGGCTTGGGCCTGGCCCAGGAAATCATTTTTTCCTCCTAGGACTCTGGGTCTGTGATGGGAGGGGCTGCTGCAAAGTTCTCTGACATGCCCTGGAGTTAGTCTTGGTGACTAACATTGGGTCTCTTGTTACTTATGCAAATTTCTGCAGCAGGCTTGAATATCTTCCCAGAAAATGGGTTTTTCTTTTCTATTGCATCATCAGTCTGCAAATTTTCCAAACTTTTATTCTCTGCTTCCTCTTGAATACTTTTCTGCTTAGAAATTTCTTCCATCACATACCCTAAACTATCTCTCTCAAGTTCAAAGTCCCACAGATCTCTAGGGCAGGGGCAAAATGCTGCCAATCTATTTGCCAAAGCATAACAAGAGTCACCTTTGCTCCGGTTCCCAACAAGTTCCTTGTCTCCATCTGAGACCACCTCAGCTTAGACTTTATTGTCCATATCACTATCAGCATTTTGGTCAAAGCCGTTCCACAAGTCTCTAGGAAGTTCCAAACTTTCCCACATCTTACTGTTTTCTGAGCCCTCTAAGCCTTTAGGAAGTTCTAAACTTTCCCACATTTTCCTGTCTTCTTCTGAGCCTTCCAAACTGTTCCAACCTCTGTCTATTACCCAGTTCCAAAGTCACTTCCATATTTTCAGGTATCTTTACAGCAATACTGCACTTTACCAGTACCAATTTACTGTTTAGTCCATTTTCATACTGCTATGAAGAAATACCAGAGACTGGATAATTGATAAAGAAAAAGAGGTTTATCAGACTCACAGTTCCATGTGGCTGAGGAGGCATCACAATCATGGCAGAGGGCAAAGGAGGAGCCCATCTTACATGCTGGCAGGCAAGAAAGCATGTGCAGGGGAACTGCCACCACCTTCTTCTTTCTTCTTTCTTCTTCCTCTTCTTCTTCTTTTCTTTTGAGACCGAGTCTCGCTCTGTCACCCGGACTGGAGTGCAGTGGAGTGATCTCAGCTCACTGCCACTTCACCTCCCAGATTCAAGCGATTCTCCTGCCTCAGCCTCTGGAGTAGCTGGGGTTACAGGCACACACCACCACACCCAGCTAATTTTTGTATTTTCAGCAGACATGGGGCTTCACCATGTTGGTCAGGCTGGTCTCGAACTCCTGACCTCAGGTTATCTGCCCACTTCCGCTTCCCAAAGTGCCGGGATTATAGGCATAAGCCACTGTGAACGGCCAGGAACTGCCCTTTATAAAACCATCAGATCTCTAGAGATTTATTCACTATCAAGAGAACAGAATGGAAAAAACCCACCCCCATGATTCAATTATCTCCCACTGGGTCCCTCCAACAACATGTGGGAATCTATAATTCAAGGTGAGATTTGGGTAGGGATGCAGCCAAACTATATCACATGTAACCTATGCAACTATTCTGTAACGAGAAAATGGATGGATACACATAGCACTCAAGAAGTGTTAAAATTGCATATTTTAAAGAAAAAAGCTACTGTAGAAAATGGAAATATATTTGAACAACACTTAAAACAACATTTAAACTACATGTGATGGAGGGACAGATAAAAATCTCAGACTCCATGAAATAAAAGGTAAGAATGAGACAAGCCAACAAAGTGATACGAGAGAGTTCACACGGTTAAGAAAATAATGTGACTGGACATGTGGCTCACACCTGTAATCCCAGCACTTTGGGAGGCCAAGGTGGGCAGATGATCTGAGGTCAGGAGTTTGAGACCAGCCTGGCCAAAGTGGTAAAACCCTGTCTCTACTAAAAATACAAAAATTAGCCAGGTGCAGTGGTGTGCGTCTGTAGTCCCAGCTACTTGGGAGGCTGAGGCAGAAGAATTGCTTGAACCTGGGAGACGGAGGTTGCAGAGAGCAGAGATCAGGCCACTGCACTCTAGCCTGGGTGACAAAAGGAGACTCCATATCAAATAATAATAATAGGCCAGGTGCAGTGGCTCACACCTGTAATCCCAGGACTTTGGGAGGCTGAGCTAGGTGGATCACAAGGTCAGGAGATCAAGACCATCCTGGTTAACATGGTGAAACTCCGTCTCCACTAAAAATACAAAAAAATTAGCCGGGCGTGGTGGTGGACGCCTGTAGTCCCAGCTACTCAGGAGGCTGAGGCAGGAGAATGGCGTGAACCTGGGAGGCGGAGCTTGCGGTGAGCCGAGATCACGCCACTGCATTTCAGCCTGGGCACCAGAGCAAGACTCCGTCTCAAAAATAATAATAATAATGAAACATTTAGCGACATGGAAGAATTGTAAATAAACTTAGCAACCACAGTGGTTAGAACTGGCAATGGAAGAGAATCCAATCAGTGAAAAAGAAAGCTAAGCATGGGATTGTATTCCGTAATGCAAAAGAAAAGGACAAACATTAGCTGGGCATGGTAGCACGTGCCTGTGGTCCCAGCTACTTGGGAAACTGAGGTGGAAGGATTGTTTGAGCATGGGAGGCGGAGGTTGCAGTGAGCTGAGTTGTGCCACTGCATACCAGCCTGGGTGACAGAGCAAAAACCTGCCTCAAAAAAAGAAAAAAAAAAAAAGGACAAAGAGGTCAAAACTATCAGAAACAAGATCTAGATGTAGAAAGACAGGTGATAGAAATCTAGTTTTGAAGGAGAGAGGAAAAAAGAACAGAATAAATACTTAAAGATATTAGAAAATATTTTTAAGTTGAAGCAAGACCTGCATTTGTAGATCAAAGCTCATCATATGCTAGCCAAAATTAATAAAAAACAGACCTAGATTTAGACATATTCTAGTGAAACCGTTAAATGCTGGAGGGGAATTTAACATCAATGTTAAAAAGCCAATACAAACAAAAAATCATTTTATTTAAAAACACATAAATGGAAAAATGTGGTCTGTCCTTGATGAGGAAGAGATTTGATATTGCAAAGATGCTGATTTCCCTCAAACTAATTGATAAGATTAATGTCATCCCTAGTAAAATGCCAGTGGCCTTATTTTTAAAACTGTCTAAAAATGTTTCTGAAATTATTTTGGAGTAATAAAAGATATTGATGGGGAGATGCTGAATACAGGGAAGGAACAAATGAGACTAAGGAAATATAGTTAGGTATAAACTATTTGGTAAGAAGAAGAAGAAAGATTGAATAGAGTTGAATGAGTTTTTAAAAGTGAAAACAACAAATAAGCAATTGATAATTGATAGGAAAAGACTAAAAATTTACATCAGGATTCCAGAGGACACGAGGAAATATGAGAAGGGCACAAACACCCTCAAATAGAAGGGATAATATTCCATCCAAAGAGTCTGAAATCATCAAGAAACAGTGATATTAAAATAGTAATTATAATAGCTAATATATTGACCATTGTGTCAAGAGCTAGAGAAACGATGATTAACAAGACAAATACTCCAGGGTCTTTTGGAGCTTTGGGTCCAGGGGGAGGCAGAAAAAAGACAAGGAAACAAATATAATCATTGTATAATCATTGCAAATGATAAAAAGGTATGAAGGAAATAAACAGGTAATAAGAATAGTGGCGGGAAGTGGGAATGATACTGCTGGGGAAAGATCAGAAGGGCTTCACTGAAGATATTTAAGCCAAGACCTAGGAGATGAGAGGTGAAATGAATCAAAAAGCAGGGAGGAGGGTCATTAGGTAGAGAACCTGGCTGGAGGTGGAAACGTGCTGAGATCAGTGCAGTCAGGTGCATTGAGGTCTTCGAGGAGGGAGGCAGAGGATAAGCCATGCAGGACCTTGGAAGCTACTATAAGGATTTTGGATTTTACCCTAGAAGCCACTGGAGGCATGATACAACCTGATTTGCATTTTTAAAGATTCTGGGCCACTGTGTAGAAAATGGATTGGAGCGGCCAGAGGGGAGCAGGAACTGTCAGGAGGTTCTTCCGGAGTCTCAGTAAAGGGTGGCATTGGCCTAAACTAGGGTGGTCAGCATGGAGGAAAGAGCTATAGGCAGGGAAACTCTGGAGATCCAATCTGTGGGACTTGCCGACGCGTTGTTTAAGGAAGTGAGGGAAGACAGGATGATCCACACATTTCTGGCTTGGAACCTAGAAGTGGAAACTCCCCACTGGATAAAAAGATGTGGATAGAGGGTGGTGGGATATGAGCAAATAAAGTGGTGATAAGGCTTGTGGGGACGGGCGAGGCCTGCTGCCCTAGGAAATTAGGAGGCCTCATAGACCCTGAGTCGGGAGCCAAGTGAAAGCCACGTTGAGGAAGTTGTTCTACAACATGCGTGCTGGCTAAAATAGAAGGAGTCAATTGGGAAGCCAATACATGAGGACCTGGGCTTCATTCAGGGCAGCAAGAATGGCAAGGAAGGAACTAGGAAATCATTTGAAGAAAAATTTGGCAGCATATTGGGCTGGGCATGGCGGCTTATGTCTGTAATCCCAGCACTTTGGGAAGCCAAGGCGGGGGTGGATCTTTTGAGCTCAGGAGTTCAAGACCAGCCTGGGCAACATGATGAAACCCCATCTCTACAAAAAAATTCAAAAATTAGGCCAGGTGTGGTGGCTCACGCCTGTAGTCTTAGCACTGGGAGACCGAGGCAGGTGGATTGCCTGAGCTCAGAAGTTCAAGACAAGCCTGGGCAACATGGTGAAACCCTGTCTCTACTAAAATACAAAAATAATTAGCCAGTGTGGCAGTGTGTGCCTATAGTCCCAGCTACTCGGGAGGCTGAGGCAGGAGAATTGCTTGAACCTGGGAAGTAGGGTTTGCAGTGAGCCGAGAGTGTGCCACTGCACTCCAGCCTGGGTGACAGAGCAAGACTTCGTCTAAAAAAAAAAAAAAAAAAAATTAGCTGGGGTTGGTGGCGTGCACCTGTGGTCTCAGCTTCTCCGGAGGCTAAGGTGAGAGGACTACCTGAGCCCAGGAAGTGGAAGCTGCAGTGACCAGGGATTGCACCACTGTACTCTGGGTGGCAGAGTGAGACTGTCAAAAAAAAAAAAAAAAAAATGCAGTATGCAGAAGCAAGGAAGAGACAATCAAAGGTGACAATGGGAGAGGAATGGTGCCAATGTCTGAGGGCAGGTGGAGAAAGAGGCTGGTTCTGACAGTGTTTCAGAGAGATGACAGGGCTCCCAGATGGAAATGTCTGGCCAGCAACTGAAGTTACAGAACCGGAACTAAGATCTGAGGTCCAGGCTGGCTGGCAAATGGGCCACATCCTAGATAATTGAGGGTAATTCAATCTTTCACACACAGAATCAGAATCTTCTAAAAAATTAGAATACACACTTAAAATTCAAACTGCATTTGCTAGTCATACCACTCTACCTAATTCATTTTTTCTTTGAAAATTCTGAAGCTTCCTTGGGTTCTTGTGCTTCAGGGTCATCATCAGGAACATGAATTCTGGTTGTATGAGACAACTTTATCTGAAACAGAACTATCATGGTTTGGGAGCAAACATTCTCTTTGAGCCTCGGTGTAGGAAACAGACAGAGATGCTGATCTCCTGCATAGAAGGTTTCTATTCTCACACTTCTCAAAACTCACACAGATCACTATTTTTCAGTGTTAGCCCAGCTGACTTGCATTTTGTTTCCTGCTCTCATTTCCACGTGTACCTTGTGAGCCATATGTTAGGCAGTTAATAATGTAGTTTCAGGAACAATACACCTGGCTTCCTCTGCTCACAGCGCAGTGGAAACTTGGCTCCACCCATACGGGAATCTCCCTGTTTTCTCCCCACTTCGCCTCCCTTGCTGACAATCTCTTTCTCCCTCTCCTTGGCATCCGTTTCTCATCTTCCTACCCTTTCATGTTTTCTTCTCTTCCTGCTTCACTGGCTTCTTTCTTTCCCTTCTGGCTGGCGTGTCTCCTTCTTCAAGCCGCCTGCTTCATCCATCTTCTCCCCTACAGAGCTCAGAGATTCAGAACAGCACTTGCTTGAATCTCATTGTCTAAGCAATGACTGCCCTCCCTGACTTCTGTCTGTTAAAAAATAAAAATAAAAATTCTTATCATTTGAGCTTCATGACTGCCTGAATTCTTGATACACTAAGATTTATTGTGTGTACACAATGGTGACCCCCAGGCTAAGCACTTTGAATGCATATCATGAGTGTTCCAAGGAGAAGAATTTCAGGAAGCATCTCTTTGTTCTATTTGGAAAACATAATTTTTATAATTATTCAAGAAGGTAATGCATGGCATCAAATGAATGCTGTGGCCAGACCCATGGCTGGGGTCCAAGGAGTCACTGTGAGGGCAGCGTGGCTTTTTGGGGGGAAGTTTGAACACTGTATTTCAGCTGTGAGTGGACACTATAGTGATCAGCAGTACTTACTGCCTGCGCATGGACCCTTTACTTCATTCTTCTACCTTTTCCTCCATCCCACTCCCAGCCCCTCACTCTAAAGAGTACAAAGGAATGTAGAGTTGGTTAGAGTTGGGAGATTTGTTTGGGATAGGAATGGTTGGCAGAAGAGGCCATCTTACAAGGTACTTTCTAGCCAACCAGCTGAGTCGCCCCATGGTGAAGTTAGTTTACAGTCTTTGTGAAGATGGATGGAATAACAAGACTTTGCAATGCTTCACTCCAACAATTCAGCCACTTTAATAACCAAACAAGATGTTAATACGTGAGGATCAATGCAGGGCCAGTGGCTAACACTGTGGCCAAATCCCTGCCTGACCTCAGAATAACCAATGCAAGCAGAGCCACAGGGGAGAAGTAACCCAGTCAGTCACCCAACTGTGTTCTTTCAGAGTTGAACACACAACACTGAACCTGGACCCACTGCTCCCTAAAATGATTTTCTGTGGCTCCAAATAATCATTCTGCTCCAGGTAGTTATGGCTCTTCCTCAAAGCTTCTGTGAAAATTACAAAAACAGACAAAGAAGAAAGAATTCTTTTAAATGGCAGCAAGGTCTAGGTGGGCCTTCTTTCTATTTATGGGTAAAACTCACTAATTATATTTTAATGGATTTTCTTCATGTTGAAATATGTACATTAAATGTGGAGGCTTTCATTGACATTAGAATTGCCTGAGTACCATGAGAGCATATCCTACCAATTCTGTTAGTTCATTTAAAAATGGACATTGTGTAGACATCACGTCAAGCAGCAAGTTTAACTGAGGCTAACAATGACGGATACAATTTTCAAAAAGTTAGAATACATGCATTGATTAAGGCATTGCCTCTTCTTATCCCAATGGTCACTAGAGGCCACAGCCAAAATCGGAAACTACTCTTCTTTTTTTAGATTAATAGACTTTATTTTTTAAAAGCTGTTTTACGTTTTCAGAAAAATGAGCAGATAACAGCATTTCCACATACCTCTGGTCCTCCTTCCAGTTTCCTCTATCATTAACATCTTATATTTGTGTGGTACATTTATGACAATCAATGAACCAATATTGATACATTCATTAACTCAAGACCATAGTTTACATCAAGGTTCACTCTTTGTGTTGTACATTCTATGAGTTTTGACAAATGTTTAATGACATGCATCCACCATTGCAGTACCAGACAGGATCGTTTCACTGGCCTAAAAATCATCTGTACTCCACGTGTTCATCCCCTCTGTCTCCCCCGAGATCCTTGGAAACCACCGCCTTCTTCATGTCTCCATAGTCTTGCCAATGCCAGAGTTGGAATCACACAGTATGTGTGTTGGAATCACACAGTATGTAGCCTTTTTGGACTGGCTTCTTTCACAGTGCGGTATGCATTTAAGGCCCCTCCATGTCTTTCTGTGGCTTGATAGCTCATTTTTATTACTGAATGCTATGCCATTGCATAGATGAACCCTAGCTATGCCATTGCATAGATGAACCCTAGCTGGTTTATTCATTCATTTTCATTAAATACCACTATGTGCTCTACATTTAACCAAATTCTATGAGGATACCAAAAAATTCTACTACAGCTTTCTCCTCAAGGTTAGTCTAATTACGAAGACATGTATTAGACAAAATGATACAAAAGTATATTTTAAGGCATTGAAGTATATGGTTAGTTCCAAACAAATGTGATCTAGGAAAGCAATGTTTTCACGGGAACACGGTCCTCTGAGATTAGACACATACTTTTTGTGTATATGTGTCCAGGGTCCAAGGCATTCATCACATTCTTAAGGGGATATAATATGCCCCCCACAAAATTAAGAACTACTGCAAAGATGAAGAGGGGTGCAAATGATCATCAGTTGCGTTTGTAACTGGAGAAGAGCTCATGAAGGAGGTAAGGCTTGGTCTGAAAACAGAAGGGTGGTAGTAGGGCCTAGTTAGGTGGGCAGAGGAGCAGACAGCACCAGGAGAGGTGTGAAAGGGAGGCGGGGCGGTGAAACAGCCAGGAGGAACACATCTACTTTGAGTTAAGAAAGGGAGAAGACATAAGATTGGCTAGAAAAGGGAAGTCCGTCAAAGTCCAGGAGATGTTTACACTGGGATTATAAAGCACAAAGTGTCTTGTTCATCCCATGCAGAAAGTGTCAGCCGGGTGCGGTGGCTCATGCCTGTAATCCCAGAACTTTGGGAGGTCAAGGTGGGTGGATTGCTTGAGGTCAGGAGCTTGAGACTAGCCTGGCCAACATGGTGAAACCCCATCTCTATTGAAAATACAAAAATTAGCCAGCATGGTGGCTCATGCTTATAATCCTAGCTACTCGGGAGCTGAGGTAGGAGAACTGCTTGAACCCGGGAGGCAGAGGTTGCAGTGAGCCAAGATCGTGCCAGTGCACTCCAGCCTGAGCGATAGAGTGAGACTCCATCTCAAATGAACAGACCAAAAAGAAAAAAAAAAAAAAAAATAGAAAGTGTCCTGTGCCAACTGTTAGCAGACACACATACATGCACGTGTATTATACACACACCCACATAAGCATTAAGATGCATTTTCTTTAAGAAATATAGCTTTCTCATTCTCTTTGCCACTTCTTTGTAGAAGAAATCCACTATAAAAGGACTTTGGATTAACAAGTCAATATGAAACCATGAACCCTGATCAGGAAAGAGAAGACAGGAGAGAGAGGTAAGAAGGAATGATTACCTTCTACTAAGTCAGATTGGTCTCAACACTTGGCTCTGAAAAGCTTGGCTTATTTTCACTCTGAATCATGAATGAGAAAATGCTCTGCAAACTGTAAAGCACTTTGTAAATGTTCTCATTATTATGCTATTCCATCTCATATGAAATATGTTTCCTTTTCCTCTCTGCTTTTTAAAATCAAATCCATCCCTAAATGCCTGGCTCAAAATGTAAGCTTTCTTTGACTATTTCAGCAGACTATGATCTTCTCATCCCCTAAAAGTCCATCAAATTTATAACAAGAGTCTTTCATTTGGCCCCAGTATCACAAACTACACACCCTGGTTTGTTTTTTCTGGGTGTCTGTTTTGCCTTTTAGTACAAAGGTGTTCACTGTTGTTTGCCACTCACTAAAATGGTGTTTGGCACAAAGTAGGTGTTCAATAAACACTTTTTTTTTTTTAATGGAGTCTCACTCTGTCATCCAGGCTAGAGTGCAGTGGTGGATCTTGGCTCACTGCAACCTCCACCTTCCAGCTTCAAGTGATTTTCCTGGCTTGGCCTCTTGAGTAGCTGGGACTATAAGAGTGCGCCACCATGTCCAGCTACATTTTTTTGTACTTTTAGTAGAGACAGGGTTTCACTATGTTGGCCAGGCTGGTCTTGAACTCCTGACCTCAAGTGCTCTGCCCACCACAGCCTTCCCCAAAGTGCTGGGATTACAGGTGTGACCCACTGCACCTGGCCCAATAAATACTTTTTAAATTGTATTAATGACACAGGATTTCTAGAGATATGTTTTGTAATATTTTTAGTTTATGCAATTTCCATAGTAGATAACCATTCAATTACATATCTAAAAACTGGTGACCTGGTCTGAATATTTTGTCTATTTAGCCATGAATCAGGCAGGCTGCAGACAAACAGCCACATGACCCTTCTTCACACCAAGCATTCTCATTGCTCTTCTTTTCCTTTACCATCTTGCTTTGTTTCCTATGGATGTTCTCTTACCTGGGCCTCAAATGATACTTATGACTTTAAAAGTGCATTTTCCAATATATCTCTTTTGGAGGAAAAGGGTGAAAGTATACCCTCCTCTCTTTCCTCATTCACCCTTTATAGTAGGGTTGACTTGGAGGTCTAGGACCCAGTGAAGAGCAAACTCAGTCTCCTATGAGTGAAAACAAACAGGGAGTCTGATTTCTGTCCCTGCCCACATCCCTGCAGATAAAGAGGACTGGCTATTTGTCCAACTGTGCCTCATGCAGTCCCTCAAGAATAACCACCTGTGCTCTATATCTGTTTGTTTTGTTTTCACTGTCAATAAACTGTATCTAGATGCTGGGTGGAGTTCTACAGAAAAATTGGACTTAAAAGGCAAACCTCTGGGAGCTGCAGAGAGAATAAAGACAAGTAGGTAGGTGATAATGCAGGCCAGTAAACAAACCACCAAGCCGACCGTGGGTGAAGCTGGCTGGCTCTCCTTGGAAGGGGTGGATATTGGAAGAATCTCTGTAAAGCCAGGAGTCCAGGTCTTAGCCTTGTGGTTTTGGTAACTCTGTTTTACTAGTTTACTCAAGAGTTGTCAGGATCTGACGAGCTGATCTATTCCTACAAAACCCCAGACTGGCTTTATCTTTCCCAAATCAGAATATCAATATATTAATTTAGAATGAGAAGTATATCCTTTTAGGACAGGAATGTTCAGGTTCAGGGCGCTTATGTGCATGATATGCACAAAACTGATAAAGTTTTAATGTGGAGATAACTTGCTAAACATGGAATCAGTCTTGAGGTGTGCTTTCTATGGGATACGGCATAACCTGGAACACGCACAAGCTCTGCTCCACTTGGAAAAATATCTTCCCGCAGGAAAAAAATATTACAGTGTGGAGAGGCACAAACACATTCTTCTTCACTTCTTTTTTCTGAATTTCACAAAGACTACCACCCATACTTAAAAATTATACCTAAAAATTTAATTCCAAAGTAAGTATGAGATCACTGCAAGAAATGAAAAAAAAAAATTCCAAAGATATGTAAAGAAAAAGTTAATAATTTCATGTCTCTGCCACTGCTTCCATACCCAACTCCATGGTAATAGACGTGCGGGGCCTGGGGTATACAGCCCCCCGTCCCTTTCACTAGGATTATACAAAGACATGCAGTATAGTTAGGGATTTTCACATTTCTTTTTATAAATATTACACAATACAACATACTCTGAAACTTACTCCTCTCACGAATATATCACAGACGCTTCCCCTTGGCCAATGGGTATAACTCAGACATTATTTTTAGCAGCTGCATCATATGTGATCATTTCCCAGCCTGCCTGTGGTTAGATGTAGCCATGTCACTGAGTTGTGGCCCATGGAGTGCAGAGGGAACCAGCACTCCGTGCCTAGGACTGGCCTCTAAAAATCTCCTGTGGGGGTATCCTCCATTCTCTCCTTCTATCTGCCAGCTGGAAGTGAAGGCCTCCAAGGCTCCCACTCACAGGTGGGGGAAGCCTGGGTCCTTGAATTACTATGCGGAAGGCCACTTGCTAAATCCCTATGCTGACTGTTGTCAGAATGAGAAATAAACTTTCATTGTGTTAGGCTGCTGTTAGCATTTATCTGTCACTGCAACTTGTGTTACCTAATTGAGGCAATGGCTTCCACTTTATTAGTGTTTCTGGGTTCTTTTTTTTTTGTGGATAATCAGACATAAAATCCAAAACCTAAGCCCAGGCACAGTGGTTCATGCCTGTAATCCCAGCACTTTGGGAGGCCAAGGCAGGAGGATGGCTTGGGCTCAGGAGTTCGAGACCAGCATGGGTAACATGGTGAAACCCCATCTCTACAAAAACATACAAAAATTAGCTGGGTGTGGTGGTGGGTGCCTGTAGTCCCAGCTACTCAGGAGGCTGAGTTGGCAGGAAGGCTTGAGCCTGGGAGGCAGAGGTTGCAGTGAACCAAGATCGCACCACTGCACTCCAGCTTGGGTGACAGAGTGAGACTCTGTCTCAGAAAAATAAAAATAAAAATCCAAAACCTGTATCAGTCAATCATGAAGTCACTTATTACACATTCCCCTAATATCTATTAATTCATACAAATGTAATATGGAATCCTAAGCCATCTATCTTATCCATCTGAATGAATTCATAGGGGCAAGAAAAACATGGTCTACCATTCAGATTGTTGCTTATTACTATTACATTCATTTAGTTTGATCACAATGCAAGCTTGATTTCTTTTCCCTAAGAGTTTAAGAAGCAATTTTTCTTTGTGACCACTGTCCTTTTGTCAGCTGTCCCTGACTAATCACTCAAATGATATAGGTTTTGTTGTTTTGACAGAAGTGAAAAAACTTTCTAAATAATTATTTCAGTTTTTCTTGCTTTAAAGGTAGAATAAAGGGTGAATAGAGAACAGTTGGGAAAATGAAAGAAATGGGAATTTTAAAAAATTAGCGAGACTTGGATTGTTCTAGTTTTCAAAAATCATAATAATGTATTTAGTAGTAATAGTTGTAGTAGGAGGAGCAGCTTGAATGTTTCAACATGAAACCCAGAAGATCCTCGTGGTCCTACTTGCATTTTAAACTAACGCTCCCTCAGCTGTATGACTGAGGCGAATATTTAGTAAGCCTCAGATTGTGTTGCAGCAGTTTGGCGTAGAATGATTGCCATGTGGTCACAGGTATGTGTGATAAAAGGAAACTGTTGTATGTATAATGTATGGAGAGGAGGAAATAAGGGAACATGGAAACAGATGACTTTGGTATTTTGTCCATGGGCCTAACTAATGATGTTACTCAGATTCCACAGTTAGGGGTCAGCATGAGGTGGTGACGGCATTGACCTAGGACTCCATGTACAGACCTAAAACACTCTAGGAGAAAATATGTTTATAGGCCGGGTGCAGTGACTCACGCCTGTAATCTCAGCACTTCAGGAGGCCAAGGCGGGGAGATCACTTGAGGTCAGGAGTTCAAGACCAGTGTGGCCAACATGACAAAACCCCATCTCTAGTAAAAATACAAAAATTAGCTGGGTGTGGTGGCAGGCACCTGTGGTCCCAGCTACTCGGGAGGCTGAGGCAGGAGAATCACTTGAACCCAGGAGGCAGAAGTTGCAGGGAGCTGAGATTGTGCCACTGTACTCCAGCCCGGGCAAGAGAGACTCCCCAAAAAAAAAAAAAAAAAAAAAAAAAAAAAAAAAATGCTTACAGGATACAGTGATTTGAGGTCATACTAAAAAGACCATCAGATCCTAACTGTTGGATCAGATATTTATTTCACTAATCAAAAGATTAAAAGGTGAGACAGTTCACACCTGTAATCTCAGCACTTTGGGAGGCTGAGGTGGGAGGATTGCTTGAGACCAGGAGTCCAAGACTAGCCTGGGCAACACAGAGAGACCATGTCTCTACAAAAAAAAATTTTAAACATAGCCAGCCATGGTGGTGCATGCCTGTTTTCCCAGCTACTTGGCGGGCTGAGGCAGGAGGATTGATTGAGCCTGGGAGGTTGAGGCTGCAGTTAATTGTGATTATGCCACTGCAACTGCACTCCAGCCTGAGCAACAGAGCGAGACCCTGTGGAGAAAGAGAGAGAGACAAAGAGAGAGAGGGAGAGATTAAACATATTAAAGGTACAAGCATTTTCTACAACTTCTCAAATTATTATTTAAAAAAGGTAAAAAGTGACTATGTATGTCTGGTGGGGGTGCTAAACAAGGTGAGAATGACACCCCATCATACTAAGGACCTCCATTTACCAGACTGGTGGGTGTCATCCATACAGAATTGGAGAAAGGGTTATATCCTGCTTTTGCTAATGATTTATAAGGTGGGCACTTAACACTCAAAATCTTATAGCCCTTATATCCAGCCCTTCTTCCATTTTACCTACTTGGACTCCTGCTCAAAAATATCCAGTGCTTCTCCATTGCTTTTGGAAATAGATGTAAATACTTCTGCTGGGCAGTAAAGACTCTCCCCAGTCCAGGCCCGATCTATTTGTCTAAACATATTTTGTATTAACTGTTGTCTAACACCTGGCCCCAGTCAGGTGCAGGGCCATCCCTAGGGCACGGCCATTCCATGTGCCATGTCCATTTTTCATTCCCAGCCCTAAGCCTTTCCTCTTCTCCTCCTCATATCCAATCCCAGTGGTGCCATGGGCAGAACTCAGTGTCTCCAAGTCCACCTCCACATAGCAGTCTGGCTCCCTCCAAAGTTCAAAAGAATTGGTTGGTGGATGGTCTGACGGGTGCAGTTGCATGGTGCCCCACATTCAGAAGGACCATGGGTCTGGCTCCTCTGTCTAGACTCACATGCTGGTGCATTCTGGCCTTACTCATGTAACAAGTATTCACTGAACCTCACGTAAGTGCCAGGCACTGTTCTAGACACAGTATCAGTGAACAAAACAGTATCAGTGAACAAAACAGACAATGACTTTGTGAAACTTACATTCTAATAGAAAGAATCAGACTATATAAAATGAATCAGACCATATAAAATGAACTTTAAAAACAAGTAAATAATAAATGATGTTAGAAGAGAATAAATGTTATGCAAATATAGCAAAATAAGATAAGGGCAGGGATTCTTATCCTAGAGTTCCAGACTCATAGTGGGTTCATGGATAGAATTCAAGGGATCTGTGAACTTGGATAGAGGGCAAAATGACAAGTTTATTTTCATTAATCTTAAACCTTCAAACCTGACTGTAGGCAACCAACCTCAGAAGCCACAGCAGTATCTATAACTTTGTTACCAATTGAAATCACAGATATTTTGTATCAGATTGACAATTGTTGCAGATTTCTTGAACTGTTGTTTACATTCATCACTACTTTGTAGCTATTGGACCTGTGGTTAAATCTTGATATGCAATGTATCAGTAAAGAAACATACATTTAGCAACTATTTCTCAAAATTGTATCAATAAAGAAATACACATTTAGTAACTGTATGTCAATATAATTAGCTTATTTTGTAGTCTTATGTGTTTTTATTCAATGCATTTAAAAACATTATTCTGAGAGGGTAATCCCAGGCTTCACCAGACTGCAGAAGGAATCCACATGAAAAAGAAAAAAGGTTGAGAACACCAGGTAAGGAAAAATGGGGTGCAGTAGAGGACAGCGTGGGTGGAGGGGCAAGTTGCGATATTAAATAGGGTGGTCAGGTTAGGTTTCACGCCTAATGCCCTTTGGACCCAAGTTTCTACTGCTTGCTCTCCTTGGCCATCTCAGTCATTGTCCTGGCTTTGCACAACCATCAGACTCAGGAACCCGGTGGTGCCATCTTGTTAGTCACCACTCTCTCAGCTGCCCACCACCTTCCCCTCTCTGGCTATTTAACACAGGATTTAACATTCAGAAGTTTGTAATGAATGTAACAATGTCAATAGGGCACAAAGAAATTCAAGGATATTTTTAAAAATCTTACCTGTTGTTGTTCTGCCTTCTATTTAAACATCCAACTCAACCAGACAAACTAGCTCAAATCAGCCAGGCGGTCCAGGCAGTACATGTCTACTAAAGAAAAGATAAGCAAAGCATCAGCAGCTTCTGAAAGTTGATGAAGTGTACCACCTAGGGCAAGTGGAATGCGAGCTGAAGATATTGCCGTATTCCAAAGGAAATTCTTTAAAAATTCAAATTCATCCCGGGAGGCGGAGCTTGCAGTGAGCTGAGATGCGGTCACTGCACTCCAGCCTGGGCAACAGAGCGAGACTCCGTCTCAAAAAAAAAAAAAAAAAAAAAAAATTCAAATTCATGCATAAGAAAATCCTCAGAATTCTGACAAAAGATTCTTTGTTTGTTTGTTTGTTTTTAACTTACACTTTGAGGTTGGCGAATTATTTTTAAAAGATCTATACACAGACTGTGATAAAACACTATAAGGAAATCACAAAACTAAATTCTTCCTTAAAATGACTAAGATGTTGTTAGCTGTAGGTAATGGGATCCTTGCTAAAGGTGTCTTTGTAAAGACAGCTCTCCTCTCAATAAGGCTGGAGGTCAGTGGTTCCAAGGCCAGTTTACTTCCTCACCTGCAAGATGTCACTAATTGATCCCACCCCAAGCATCCTATTCTACTATGATATGGCTGAAAAAGAGGGAAAGGAAATGGACCACCTCTTCCCGTGGAACACACCTTTATGAGAAAGGAGACACTTTCTCAGAAGTCTCCAAGTTTTACCTTTTATCTCATTGGGCCACATGACCACCAATGGAAACATGACTGATTTGCTGCCATTGACTTAGACCAATCACAATTTCCTTTCTTGGGCAGGTACATTACTGCCTAAATAAAATCAGAGTCCTACAACTGAGGAAGAAGGCACCGAGCTAGGGAGCAGACAACCACATGTGTCTTCCACATAGAGTGAAAAGCTTCTGGATTATATGGGAAAAAAGAAAAGAAAAGAAAAAAGAACACTAGGCTTAAAAAATAAAATTAAGCTTTGAAGTTATTTGAAGTAAAAGGTCTGCCTGTGAAACTTTTCACTAAAATAATAACAGGTAATCCCAAAACTAAATTCTTCCTTGCATTCTATCACTTAATTATTATATTCCCAGAACTGTTCAAAGCTGTCTAGAAGTATACCCTTTCTCATGGATTCAGTACCATTTATTATCTCCTTCATATCTGACACTATGGTGTTTTGTTGCCTTGTATAGTTTATCTTCCACTCCCTTCACATGAATAATTTCTACTGAACAGGGAGACATTATTATCCCACTGTATAGATGAGAAAACTGAGGTGCAGAGAAATGAAATCATTTCCCTATCATCATCCAGTTAAAAGTGATGGACCTAATTTTCCTGATGGTCAGATCCTCTTTCACTGCTCCCGTAGAGGGAAAGGTGAGACATTTAAAAAACAAACAAACAAACAAAACCTGTAATACTAGATAGGAAAAAAATGAATGCAGCAGAAACAGACCTAAAATATGCTTTGGGGAGAATAAAGGATACATTACCTCTGGGGACGTGGGCTGGGGGATAGGAAGGGCTTCATGAAGAAAATAGCATGTGAACTAGGTCTTAAAGGATGGGGAAGACGTGGAGTTCAGGACACTCTGGGCAGAGAGGCTGGCGTGTACAAAGACAAAGATGTGCAGCTATTGTTTAGGGTGCATGAGAGGCAAGAGTGGGAAATGAGATTGGGAAGCGAATTTTGGGCAGATCACGATGGGATTTAGGTGATGAAGGTTATGAAGGTTATCGTGCAGGTAATATGGTGACTCTGAATATCTCTGAGCAATGGTATGCAGTGCGCAGGAAGACACTGCTGTCAACAATGAGTTATGTGAATTAAAGAAGAGGGACAGACTGGAGTCAGGAACACCTGTTTAAAAAAAAAAATAGCACAGTAGCCCAAGGAGGAGGTGGGGATAGGCTGAATCAGGTACTGGCAGTAGAAATGAGTAGCAGCCTGTAATCCCAGCACTTTGGGAGGCCGAGATGGACGGATCACAAGGTCAGGAGATCAAGACCATCCTGGCTAACACAGTGAAACCCCGTCTCTACTAAAAAAAACACACACACACACAAAAGAAAACTAGCCGAGCAAGGTGGTGGGCACCTGTAGTCCCAGCTACTCGGGAGGCTGAGGCAGGAGAATGGCATAAACCCAGGAGGCGGAGCTTGCAGTGAGCTGAGATCTGGCCACTGCACTCCAGCCTGGGCAACAGAGCGAGACTCTGTCTCAAAAAAGAAAAAAAAAAAAAAAAGAAATGAAGAGGAGTGGAAGAATGTGAAAAGCTCTCACAACAACAACAACAATAACAACACAATGGGTCCTGGCGGTTGACCTGCAATGGCTGGAGCTGAAGGACTAGGAGGTGGTTATTGTTTACCAGAAGCAGGTTTGGGAGGAGATGAGTTCCATTTGGTAGAGGTGTCCAGAAAGCAGGTGGAAATGTGGGACAAGAGCTAAGGAGACTATGTCAATTCAAATACCAGCCTCAGAGATCTAGAGATGAGCTTACCAAGAGAACAAGCAGAAAGGGAACAGAAGAGAGCTTAGATTCAGTCCATCAAGAAAGAGGGTGAAGGGAGAAGGACATGGCCCCTAAATGATCAGGTCTCTCTCTTCTTAGTTCCCTCCTTTAGTCCCTTAGCCTCTCCCTCCACACCAGCAGTTATGGAACTGCTTTGTGTAAATGTATCCCCTAGGGAGTAAATTCAAAATACAGATTGCTGGGTGCCACCCCAGAGATTCCTGAGTCAGTGGGTTTGGGGTTCTGCCTGAGGAGTCTGCGTCCTTAGAAGGCCCCTTCGATGCAGGCAGTCCAAGGACCACACTTCGAGAAATGCTGCCATGTAACCTCTCCCTGTGTGATCTCACCTCCTTCTGTGGATGAGCCACCATTATATACTTACTGATGACTCAAAACAATCTCTATCTCCCATTAAAAACCCTTGGCTGAGCTCCAGTCCTGTACACCCACCTGGCAACTGAGTATCCCTATCTGAATATCTCATCGGTACTTTAGACTCAACATGTTCAAAACTGAATTCATTTTTCCCCACACCTGGTGCATTCAGAATACAGTACCAGTTCTTCAGCTTGGCATACAATCTCCAGCGTCATTCTCGACCACTGTCTCAGCCTTGCTTTGCATGTTTAGCAATATTATAATTTCTTACAGATCCTGGACACTCATACCTATCCTATATGTTGTCCCCTGCTAGAACTCACAGTACCGGACACAGACGTGCCACTTCCCCTGCCCCAAACACACTCCTTGCCATTTGTCCATCTGTACTATCTTTTGACCATGTGCATCTTTTTTACTGCTGCGCTCATTACATTGTATCATGCTCCTTGCTTAGTGGTTTTTCTTTGAACTTGAGCTCCTTGAAAGCCAGGGCTATGGCTTATTCCCTTTTATACTCCCAGCTCCTGCTATAGAATCTAGCACATAGTAAGCTGTAGCTGAACATTTGGTGAATTGACTTTCTCGGGAAGAAAGAAAAAGAAAGAAAGAAAGAAAGAAAGAAAGAAAGAAAGAAAGAAAGAAAGAAAGAAAGAAAGAGGGAGGGAGGGAGGGAGGAAGGAAGGAAGGAAGGAAGGAAGGAAGGAAGAAAGAAAGAAAGAAAGAAAGAAAGAAAGAAAGAAAGAAAGAAAGAAAGAAAGAAAGAAAAAGAAAGGCAGAAGGAAGGAGGGAAGGAAGGAGGAAGGGAGGGAGGGAAGGGAAGGGAAGGGAAGGCAAGGGAAGGCAAGGGAAGGGAAGGCAAGGGAAGGAGAGGGAGGCCAGAAATATTGGGAAAAAAACCCAAAAACCTAAACAAGCATGTGAAGGGAGGAAGGACTAGGAATATTGAAAAACAAAAACAACAACAAAACAAAAACTAAACAAACATGTGAAGGATATGAAAGAGAAGGGATTGAGCCAAGAAGAGTGAGGTGATTAACAGCGTCTAACTCATGTTTGCTTAGAGATCAAGCAGAGGAGGAACTGAGAAAGGGCACCCAATTTGGCATCCAAGAAGCCACTGGCAACCTCAGAGCAAAGAGTGAGTCCTAACTGCCCTCTGCCAGGACGGTCAAGCCCCTCCAGGGGTTGCCACATAGGAGCAAGCTCTTTCATGTTAGTGGGAGGAAACCTTACAACTGAAACTTCACACTGCACAGAAACGCGCAGGTCCACTTATTCATGACTGAGGTAGGCTTAACTTGGCTTAACAGGACCTGTAGGCTTTTATAAGAGCTCTCCTCGGTCTACCTTTATTTCTACCTCCACCCTCAAGCTGCTTTCTGCACCATTTCTACCTAGTCTGTCCAAGTTCAGCCTGGACCGCAGGTCAGGGAAACCAAACTATTACCTTCCTCCCATCACCACAGAAATTTCTCTGCAGGGTTGGGTTGCTTCTCTGAACTGCTTCTCGTGTGCAGATCCATCCTAATCTGCCATTCCCACAACCTCCAACAAAATCGCCCTACCTTCTGTGCATCTACATTACAGCTTCTTTTCATTCATGGGCTGATTGCACTTTTTTTTTTTTTTTTTTTTTTTGCCATAATTCCTTTCTGCTGAATGCTCTTACAGCATCGCTTTGCTTTTCTTGCACCCCTCTTCAGGTGTCTGATCATTTTCCTTCCAGGAGCAGAAGCAGAAAATGAATGATGTTTCCCTATTCCCCTGATTTTGCCAGTGTAATTTCTCCAAGACTGCCATTTCCACAATCAGATTCCCTTCACTCTGCCAAGCCTCGCTCTCCCCTTTGCCCTTAAAGCCACAGCTCTATTGTTCCTCATTTGAATGCAATGTCTACTCTTTTAAATTCTCTGTGAGTGTAATGTTTTGTCACTGAAGCTTTCAGTTAAAGAGTTTTGTTATTAAATACTACTGTGCTACATATTGTATCATTGAAACCGATCAAAGGTTTAAAGCAGAAAGACAAGGTAATTTCTTAAGAATAATCCAAACAAAAATAGGTCTCTACTATGACTTGTTAAGAAACAGAATTAAAAGAAAAAGAGAGGAAGAAGAAACAAAGAATGTGTGGAAAAGATAGAAAGATACAAAGAAAAAGAAAATTAGACACATAGTCAGAAAGAGAAGAAAATAGAGATAGAGTAAGAGACCAAGAGAGAGGTGTGATATCAAAAGACAGAACTTGAGACAGTGACCTACCTCCCCCAGGCACATCCTCGAGAGATAAACCACAGGCTCGGACATGGAAAATAAGGAGTTGTCAGGAAAATAAAAGCAACATACACCAAGTGACAATAAGATATGAGCCACACAGACATCATGCTAAGAATACCCTGAGAGTAACAGAGACATACACACCTAAATGCATACACCAAAAAGAGGGTTATCTCTATCTTGTGGCCTTGAAGATATTGTTATGTTGTGCAGCTTCACAACTATAGGCATACATGAAAAAAAAAAAAAAAAAGACCCTTCGTTCCATGTCCTGTAAGCAAAATGAACTTGAAATGAGGTCAAAGCTCCCCCATGTTCACTCTACCAACTCCCAAGAAAGATATGACTTGTACCATTTTGTAGAAAGGCAAATTAAGGAGAGGTAACGGTATAGATGGTTACTATATCCTTTCCAGTTTTCTTGCCTTTATTATTGTTCTTCAATGCACCCTGAAGTTAAACGGTATTTTAGCAATGTAGAGTTCCATGTACTGCAAAAAAAAAAAAAAAAAAAAAAAAAAAAGTGGTTTTTTTAAATGATGGATTAAACTCCTTAGAACACTGACTGCTAATGTGTTTATTAAATAAATAAAATACAATGCACACTATCTCTAGCCAAATGGGACAGCTCCCAGAACCCTCTCATTGTCTCAGGCCCATGACTGGCAATGCCCTCTCTGCTTGGAGTACTCTCTGGTTCTCTTTTCTGGTACCTCCCTAGCCCTCCCCATCCTTCTACTATCTCCACCCATAAAACAGGACACATATTCAGGTGGAATTTAAGAAACCTGTATTTCCCTCCAAACTAGTTTCACCAAAGTCACTAATGCAATTCTTGTTGCTAAATCCAATGGATGCCTTTCTGCTCTCCCAACCCCCGCTTTTTTTTTTTTTTTTTTTTTGAGGTGGAATTTAGCTCTTGTTGCCCAGGCTAGAGTGCAATGGTACTATCTTGGCTCACTGCAACCTCTGCCTCCTTGGTTCAAGTGATTCTCCTATCTCAGCCTCCCAAGTAGCTGGGATTACAGGCACCCGCCACCAAGTCCAGCCAATTTTTTGTGTTCCTAGTAGAGATGGAGTTTCATCATGTTGGCCAGGTTGGTCTCAAACTCTTGACCTCAGGTAATCTGCCCACCTCGGCCTCCCAAAGTGCTGGGATTATAGGCGCGAGCCACAGCACCCAGCTGCCTTTCTGCTTTTATCTAACGTGGGCCGCTCAGTATCATGCAGCACTGTTGACCTCGCTGGGATGTTGAGGAATTCCCCGTCCTGGCTGTCCTCTAACTTCTCTGCCGTCTCGTCCATGGGGAGCTCTTTTTCCTCTTCCCATGCCTCAAATACTGGTACTCTCCAGGCTCTGTCGCAGATCCTCTCTCCTCCCAGCTCCCATGCTCTCCTTCAGTGACATTTCACTGTTAGGTTTATACCTTGCTGCCACTTGATTGCAGTCCCCAGAGGGAAAGGAGACAATTAGTATACTCAGTCTGCCAATTCATGAAAGAAAATCTAAGCTCATTTCAAGAATATTTTTCCATTATATCATACCAACTATGCTAGCTCAATTGAATGCGTGTTTTGCATCTCATGCATACAGCTTCAGTGATGGCGGCCTGAAAAGAAAGTAGGCCTCTATCCGTATGGCTCCATCTTGTTCCCCTTTCATGGGACTCTATTTCCTTGCCCAAGATGGTTCCCTTCTTATGGGGAGGAGACTACCTGTAAAATGTTTTCAGTTGACACAAGTGATATTCATTTTAAGATTGCCTAGAATCACTCACTGCTAGACAGCAGCTGGGATGGACTTAGAGGGCATGAACGCTGGTCAGTGCTGAGTTCAGGGGCAGTCCTGTAAAGCACGGACCTTGCTCCAAGACGCTGCCAGTCCAGTTATGAACACAGGGTACCTACACAGAAGACAAGAGTCAGCCATCTAGGGTAGGGGTATGCTGTGGACAACAGAGCGTGAGCAACAGGCAGGAAATATTCTGTGAGCCTAAGGAAAGATGAGACAAAAGTCAGTGGGGCTGGTCACAGGGAAGAGTCAGAATAATAATAACTTTTATTGAATCCCTACTATATGTCTGCCCTCTATAGAAAACTCTCTGTAATCTAACCCAGCCTCAGGGGCTGTGAAGAGGACAATATGAAATGCCTTTTATCAAGTTCTTAGTGTTGTGCTGGACACACCGGGGCATGCAACAAATTGCAGCTATCATCCATTCAACAAATACGTGTGCAGTACTCACCATGCATTAGGCAATGCATAGTTACTGGACATACAATACAAAGCAAGAAAAACATGGTTTCTGTCCTTACTGAGCTTACAGTCTAGAGATGCCTTGTCCAAAATGGTAGCCACTAACCACTCATGGTTATTAAAATTAAAAATTCAGTTCCTCAGTCACACTAGCCACATTTCATGGGCTCCACAGACATAAGTGGCTACACTGCCATTATGGCAGCAAGTTCTAATGGCCAGCACTAGAAAGGGGCAGAGAGACATGTATGTAGCGTATGTATGTAATAGGGAGTTACATACCTGTGTGGTGAAGGCTATGATAGAGATTTATAGATGCAAAAGGAGAACATTACTATTGTTCTCCTTCTCATAATCAATATACAGACACTGAGGCTCAGAGAGGTTAAGCAATTTGACCAAGATCACATAGTTAAGTGGAAGAGCTAGCATTTGAACCTAGGTCTGGCTTACTCCCATGCTATCTTGGGCTGTTTTGTGGAGGAGGTGATTCAGGCACAGGTAGAATCTGGTTAAAGAGAGAAGATGGAGAAGGCACCCCTCTGGGAAAGTGGGTGCCAAAGTGACAGCTTGGGCAAAGGCACAATGACAGAGATGAGTGAGGCTGACAGTGGGCTACAAGTAAACCAGTCTGGCTAGAGAAGCAGTGACTTGCTGAACTCATGTCCTTAGAAAGCTAAGTCAGGACTCACCTGCCTTGATGAAAAGCCAAGGCGCTAGAAAACTCAGCCCCACCTGCAGAGCTTGAGTCCTTAGAGGATGTTAGCCAGGAGCGTGGCATGGCCACAACCACATATTATGAAGATGGCAGTATTTAGGATGACCTGGGCCAAGACTAAAGTTAAAGATTGCAGGGAGGATAGAAGAGAAAGAGATAAATGACAGGTGTGGAGCAAAGAACACTAGAGTGGGAGCCACGAGACCTGTTCCTAAGCTTCAATACTGTGTGACATTGGGCAACAGATTTTACTTCTCTGGACTCCATTTCTTCAATTCTAAAAGGGTAGGGCTGGCCCAGATGACCTCTGAGGTCCCTTTTAGCAACAGTAGTCTAGGATTCTGCAAATGTGAATGGCATTAAGAGAAGGGGTAGGAAGTGTAGCACTGATCATGGGGGCAAGGAAGACGGCAGAGTCCAAGATCACACAGAGGAAGGGGTCGTGATGTGCCACTAACAAAATGTGAAAGAGTTTGCCTTTTTTGCGGGGGGGGGGGGGGGGGGGGGGGGGGGGGGGGGGGGGGGGGG
>NC_045441.1:128932287-128933715 GCF_002776525.5 Piliocolobus tephrosceles | reverse complement strand
TGGGTGGGGGGGTGGGGGTAGTGGGTGGTTGTGGGGGGGGGGGGGGGGGGGGGGGGAGTGGGGGGCGGGGAATGGAGGATAGGAATGGAAGATGGAGACCGGAAAGGATAAGAAGTAGTGAGAAAATCATGGGGTTGTTTTTAAGAATGTCATACAGTGTTAGAGATCATTATTTTACACCTTAAAAAGATAGCTTTTCAACTTTTTTAAACCCACGATTTACAGTCGGAAATAAAATTGACATCATGGTCTAGTACACTTGTCCAGTACCTATAATCGAAACAAAAGGTTTATGAAACAATAGTTGCCCTTACTAAGGGCAATGGACTCTAATATTTTCTATTGGATTCCATGTCATTCTTTTTGAAAGCCGGTTGCCTTCTGCTGCATTTATTTTATGATCTATTACTGTATCACGACCCACAGTTTTAAAAACAGTGCCTAAGAGGAGACTCAACAAGTCTTCCTAAGTTGGAGGGGATGGCAGGGCATCCTATCCAAGCATCCGGGAGGCAGCTGGAGAAGCAAACCTGGAGAGGCTCCGGGCTGGGGAGAGTTTGGAGAGTGTTTAGCGAAAGCCCTGATAGCAGAGAGCGCTGTGAAAAGCGAGGACCCAGACAGCTGTGAGCGCCCCTTCAGTGATGGAGGGGGTACCCCCGGGACAGTGTAGACGCGAGGAGGCGAAGATCAGGGTGACGTCGAAGCCAGACTCCCGCAGGAACCCAGCGACCACCCCGTGGGCTGCATTTCCGCGGCGTGCACGGTAGGGCTTCGGTGCCTCTGACCTCGCGTGGCTTTCCGAAGCTCCTCCACTCACCCGCCCTCTCCGAGAGCACGGCGCGCGCCCACTCCTTCATTCATTCATTCCACTCCTAACTCCGCGAGCGCCAACCGGCTGTGAGATGGGCGAGCCACTTTGCCAGCCCGGGGCTCTCTTTCGGGTCGGTTCCCTCCCCGCCAGCACACGCGCGCACCCTCGCACCTGGGCACACACACACGCGCGTGCACACACACACAAAGTTCTGGGGGCCCCTCTGCGGACCGGCTCGGCTGCGCTGGGCTCGGAGCCCTCCGCCCGCCGGGTCCAGGCCGGCCCTCTCACCCGCTACCCGGGGCCCGCCCCGCGCCCAGTCCCCCCGCGCTGCGCGGCAGCCCCTCCCGGCGCGGTCCCCTCCGGCCGCTGGCGCGGCTCTGCCCTTCGGCTCGGCCTTCCCCGCCTCGCATCCGTGCCATCGGCGCTCGATTGCGCGCGGACTCCCTGTGGCTCTCCCGGCCCCGCGCCCCGCCCCCGCCCGCCGCCCCCCTCCGCCAGCAACTTTTGCGGAGCCCCCGCGCCCAGCCATGCTGAGCTGAGCCCCGCCGGCCCTGGCCGCGCGCTGCCCCCGGCTCCCGCCCCTCCGCGGACCCGCTCGGGGGCCGCGGCCGCTC
>NC_045441.1:128858958-128931887 GCF_002776525.5 Piliocolobus tephrosceles | reverse complement strand
GCGGCGGCGCGCCCGGCCCCCTCCCCCGGCGCCGGCCACGGGAGGCGGTGATGCGGGCGCGGGCGGCCTCGGCTGCGCCGAGAGCGGAGACACAGGCTCAAGATGGCAGATTCCGACTGAGGCTGGGGGGGCCGAGCTCGCGCGCCGCTTTCCCGTCCCCGTTGCCATGAACCGCGGACACCCCGGCCCCGATGGCCCCCGTGTACGAAGGTAAGGGGCGCCCGGCCCCGCCGACCCCGCGCCCGCCGCCCGCCGCGGCCCCCGCAGCTTTGTTCTGCCCGCGGCCCCGCGCCCGCAGCCCCCGGCGCCCGCCCCAGCCCCCACCCGGGGCCCGAGGGGGCCGCGACCCCCTCCCTCGCCCGGAAGATGACCGGGACCCGGCGCCGGCAGGGTCCTGCTTCCAGGGCGGGGAGAGGGACCGGGGGCGCAGGAGGGGAGGGGGCGTGTGCGAGGGTGGGCGGCTGCCCGCGGAGGGCAGGGGCGCCGGAGAAGGCGGACCGGTGACTGTGCTTTTTATTTATTTGCGATAAATGAAGGTGATGCGGCTCAGCTTCCACCGCCCCCCCACATTACCTTTCGGAGCACCTCCTTTCCACTTCGCTCTCCGCCCCGCGCCCCTTCCCATTTCTCTCCGCGCCCACCCCACGCTCCTTTATTCTCCGCGAGCCTCCGATTTTGGGGGGGCTGTGGAATCGGAATGCACGGGGCTAGGTGGGGAGAGAGATGAAAAGTCCATGTCAGAGCCAGGCAGAACAATGAAATAGGCGAAAATCTCCCCGCATTAGCGTGTGGAAGGGGACGTGGACTTTGGGTTTTCCAGCCGGGGGAGCGGCGGAGACGTTTTTCTGGCTCGGTCTGGGTCGACCTGTGTTGTGCACCTTCACCTGGCGTCGGGGTATTTTTCCCCATTTGCCTTTAGCAAGAAAGAAAAGAACGCAAGGCAGAAAAGCAGTAGGTCTGCCTCGCACACTGTCTTTCGTTTCTTTTCAGTCCGTTCTGTCAGCTTCCAGCCAGAAAGCAACCCAGAATCAACTAAGTTTTTACACTTCGATGTGTTTTTGTGTGCTTGTAGTAGGAGAAATTTTAAACCCAAGTGTGTCTGATTTTTCAGTCGTTTCATCGTGTAAATGTTTGTCTCATGAAATCATTGAAATCGCAGCCTTCACATACTTTTAGTGTGGGCCCCCCTGGCTTTCTTTCGGTTTTGTTCAGATATTCTGTGGATGAAATCGCAAATGAGAGGGGACAGGGTTTGTGTGGCACAGAGGAGGGCGCGAGGGGGGAATGTAATCCGCCTGTAAATCCGGAGAACAGTTGTGGCCAGTGAGACAGGGAAGGCGTTAATAGTTTTATCTCTGTTATAAGAGGCTGATTAAAAAAAAAAAAAAAAAAAAAACTTATCTGAAAAGAAAATCTGTTATTAGATTCAGGGCTCCAAATGAATTAGGTTTCTAGCCGGAATAAAGTTACCAGTCAGGCCCTGGATAACGAGGCTGTAAATAACCTATGGACTGTAAATATTTTTTTTCAGACTCTCTTAGAAACAAAGGGGCTGTTTAGAAGGCAACAGAGAGATGTTATTCCAGGGGCTTTCCTCTTTGATTCTGAAGAACACAAGGTCCATTTAACCATTCGACAAAACAAAACGAAATTTCTGATCACTCCACCACGCAGAATAAAACATGCCGGTGGACATGTGAACATGCGGGAGAACCCATGTCGGGCGTTCATTGTTCATCTGCGTCTATAGGAGGGGGCTACAGTCAATGCTCCCACTGTCTAGAGTGTTAAAATGAAACAATTTTCTCTTTATTAAGTACCTCCTTGAGACTCCCTCTGCTGGACACTCCTGGTGAGTTGCGAGAAGGAACTTGGCATTGAATTCAGAACTATAGTAAACGGCTGGTTTCCCTGTTACTAGGGACCGGGTATGTGAGTTGGGGTGTATTTTGTCAACTTTGTGGAAAGCCATCTTGGGAACTGCACTGTTCTCCTCCTGCTCCTTTCATTCTAAATCCATGTGGAATGTAGGCCATGCCCCCGAGGCTGAGACTTGGCTCTCCCGGTTCCTGCTACATTGCTCTTCCAGTTCTTTACGCCAGATAAAGAATTGCAGGTGTGTAGGGTGTTACAGTTTAAGAATAATCATGGATCTCAAAAGTCTCATGAACTGTTTTTATTTGCCAGCCTTCCTTCCCTGTCTCAGGTGACCTCCGTGGTGGCCTCTTTCAGCCCTCGGTTTCCCTCCATCTTATCCATGTGCCTTCTTCATTATTCCTGTGCTGTGCACCCTTTTATTCCGGATGTTTCTCTGTGCACCTTTATAATTATTTTTCTAATCTTCTTCCCCATCCCACCTCAACTAGCCCACATCACTCTACCAAAAGTCCAGGCCTGGGTGTTTCTGAAAGAGATTGTTGGATATGCTCTACAACAGGTGACCTCTAGAATCAAGGATTAGGTTGCTAGGACCCGCATTCACTCACTGATGAGTGTGCCAAGACTCTGATGACCTCCTTTCTCCCGCCGTGGTAACATCCGCTGGGTTCAGGGAACCTGATTTTTCCCCTATCTCAATCAGAACACATGGACTCCCTGTGTGCACGCTAAATGAGCAGAGCTTTTCCCGTAGATTTCTATAAGAAGAGGGATTCCTTGTGGAGTTTGAGCTCCTCTGTGCATGATTCTTCTCAGGAAAAGTGTAGTGACACAAGGGGGAATTGTTTCAATGGGGTGCTGCTGCACCAGGTTGGAATACCAGGTGAAGGCCCAGATGCATTAATGGAGCTTTCTGAACCGCCAGAGATTTAGACAGAAATGCTATTTTTGAAACAAGGGGTATTTGATAATACGAATTAATGGGTGGCAAAGAGAACCAATCTTCCTGGGCTTTCTTGAAGGATAGGTTTATAAATAGCACGTTAGTTTTTGGTGGTTTGGAACTGAACTTCTTATAAAAAGGTTTATTTTCTTTAGAAGGTTAAACATTTGCCTTGTGATTGTATTTCCTCTATCAACTTGCTTAGCAAGGCTTTTTCAATATCTAGTGCAAAGGCCAACAACCAAGGTCTCTCTTGCCATGGGTTCTGAATGAGAGGAGCCTGAATTCCAAGTTATTTATGTTTTCCTCTCCCTGAGATATGCTGTGTTGATTGCTATTGGCTTATGTAAAGGAACACTTCACAGACTTCCAAAAACTGTTCTGCTGCAATTCATCATCAGATAGACCTGAAGATGCCTATCTACCAAGCTGTCTACCAAGAAATGAGATTCGGAATCATCTTCAGTTAGCAGAGTTTGATGATACATGCCCTGAAATATCTGTTCCTGTGTTTAGGTTTTATATTTTAAAAATTAGTAAGTATAAATATTGCTTTTCTTCTCACCATATTTGAGTAGTAAGTAAGGTGCCTTAATCTTGTCCTTGATTTCAGACAGTGTGCTATAATACTTGCATCAGAGAAACCTGAGTTTGAATCTAGCCATATGACTTGGGGCTTTATTGGATTGTGCAGGAACTCCATTAGAAACTAGTGCATGTAAAGTCCCTGGCCATAGTAGGCATCTTCTCAGTGTGTGTTAAATCCCTCTATCTTCTGAGATGCTTACAGGCATGATGACTCCAGGGAAAGAATAACCCACAAATAGTTTAGAAAACCAATAATAGCAACATCTCAATTATTAATCTCCTGCGATTCCCTTTCCAGTTTGGGCACCAGCAACAATAAACCCCCTATAGCCATAGAAGAAAGAACCTTCTTTTTACCCCCTCTGTGACCTTTCCAGATTCTTTATTTGCATTGAGCTTCTGCTAGTTTCAGGTAGAGAATTTCTCTTCTATAGTGGCACTTTCTGTGCTACTTGAAAAATGTGAAAATAAACTGCTGGGGCAGAGTTTCAGGGGCTGCAGCTGTGCCTCTTGGAAAGTATCCCCAGGTATGAAAGATAACCTTTGCCCTTAACCAAGATCCATTCCTAAATAAGGCAGCAGGCTGGGCAAGGGAGCACCCAGAGGTGGTTCACCAAGGGCCTCCTCCAAGGGGAGGCTCCTCGCCCACCACAAGCCAGGGTCTGCCTCATCATGCATTAAACATCATTTTCCTACAAAAGGCAATTTGGTGCTTTCTGTAAGTTACAGCGGCTCAGATTCTTTGTATTTTATGTTTTGTATTTCTTCATCTCTCTCTCTCTCTCTCTTCCTCCCATAGAGACCAGTCTTGGTGAACCACCTTTGAGGTTTGTATGGAGCAAAGTAGTGATGATCAAGAGGGTGTGATATGTGAGCATTTCTTATTGTTCTCTGACCATGTAATTTGCCCATGCTTTCTGGTAGTCTTATTGATGACAATTCAAGGACTTTGGGTTGGTATCAAAGACAGGCTTCAGAATAATGGCAGCAGACTTTATATAACCACTGATGGGATGTGAACTTGAAAGGCCCAAACTCGCAAGAGTTCCATTTCATATGGCAATTCCCTGTTGGGGGGAAAAAAGAAAAGGAAAAACCTAGAGTATAGGAAGATCTTTATTTTTCCTCTAAAAGAAACCCAGATGCTTGAGGGTCATGGTGATCATGGTGACTTAGGCCATGTTGACTTTGTGCTGTGCACCGCCCTGTACCCTTCACCCACATGAACTCACGTGTGCCACCACTTGACAGACGAGGGCCCATGTTTAATGCATTCATCCAGCAAACATTTGTGTAGGACCTGCTGTGTGCCAGGCCCTGTGGCAGGTTCTGGGTTTGTGGAAATAACAAAATCTTAATCCCTGTCCTCGACTTTACAGGGTGGGGGAAGTGAAAGAAGCAGACCTTGGGTCTGATTCAAGATGGACTTTTTTCTTCTTTTTTTTTTAGTGGCAGTTCGTACTTCTGACATGCCTATGTTTTCTTCAGCTAGAACGGGAAGACTTGGCTAGGCACGGTGGCTCACACCTGTAATCCCAGCACTTTGGGAGGCTGAGGCGGGTGGATCGGGAGTTCGAGACCAACCTGGCCAACATGGCGAAAGCCCATCTCTATTAAAAATACAAAAAAAAAAATTAGCTAGACGTGGTAGTGGGTGCCTGTAATCCCAGCTACTTGGGAGGCTGAGGCAGGAGAAGTGCTTGAACCCAGGAGGCAGAGGTTGCAGTGAGCTGAGATTGTGCCATTGCACTCCAGCCTGGGCAGTGGAGTGAGGCTCTTTCTCAATAAATAGGTAAATAAATAAAGAGCGGGAAGACCCCATTTTCCTATTTTCTAAGTATTTTCTTTACGTGGACTCAGAAAAGTGTTTCTGAGTGTAGAAAATACTCATTACAAGCTTTCTTAGAAATGTCCTTAGATATTACTGTCTCTAACTTGCAAAAGATCCTGTCTTCCTCTATTTGTTACTTAAATTTTATATCCTTGCCAATGCAAATATGTTTCTAATTTGCACAAGTTCTCAGAGATGTTCGTTTGCGATATTTGGTGTGTCGTAGGCTCTGTTGCGAGTGGACTCTTGCGTCATACGTGGCTGTTGGAGAATGGATTCCCAGCCTTGTCGCCTGACTGAGACCTTGTATTCCAGGTAGTTGAGTGGCACTTGGTGGTGGGGCTGTAGATCAGGCGGTCACTCCAAAGCATTCAGTGGCTGCTTACACAGAGCGGATCGTTCAGGGAATTGTGGAAAAAGAAAAGCCTGGCCTAGCTTCAGGGGCATAGAGCCCCAGAGCAGAAGACCTTGACAGAGATACAGTTCACCCCCGTCTTCAGGAAGGTGAATGTCCGTGACTTAAAATTGTCAGTTCATTAATTTCTTTTTTTTTTCCAGGAAAGGGCAGTTGGAACTCCCTGAGTGACCAATTCCAGTATTCTATTAACCTGATTGTCAAGAAATTCCTGGGCCTGGCTGAAATCTCGCCTGCTGTCATTCAAACTTGTTTTCTTTTACTCAATTCCTTTCTCTAAAACCTTTCATATACTTAAAGATAATAACTGGGTCTCTTTAGCTTTTTCCTCACAGAGCCTGTTTTGTGTCACTGAAAGCATCTCTTCTCCTCTGAAATCTCTCTAGTTTCTCCCTATTTAAAAAAGTGGTGGCAGTTAAAACTGAATACAGCTCTTTAATAATGTTCTCATTAGTACCGTGTATAAGAGAAAAACGACTTCAGGGTTCTTGCATCATCGTGAACCCCTGGAGGGCAGGAACCATGTCTGATTCATCTTTGTATCCCCTACAATAGCCGTGCAGTTCCTTAAACCTAGTAGGCACTTCATAAATATTTGTGGAATTGACTGTTCCTTTTAATGCATCTAAGTTATAGCTTATGCAGCCCTGGATTGGTGACTCATCGGTAGCTCGCATTCATTTCGGCCGTGAGTCCTTATTTTTCTTGTACTTGTGTCTGGCATCCCTCACCCCAACAAAGCCACCTTCTGCTTAACTCCACTGATCACTTTGCATTTCACCCCTCAACTTCCAACTCTTTAGAATCTTGCGTAGCTATCTCCTGTAGATCCGACAAACAGAATGCAGAGGCCATAAGTATGAAAACTTCTTGAACTACACTTGAAAGAAGGGTGAGCACACAGAAGAATCTTGATGATTCTGAGCAGTGTCAGGTCATCCTCATTTAGAAAGGACGGTTTGTCAAATTCTTTATAGATTCTGAGTCAGCTAAAGCCATACCTGTTTTACTAGGTTCTCCAAGGTGAGTGAGCTAGGTGTTTATGAGAGTGGTTACAAGTCAGACTTTCAGAGGGTAGTCCTCCCTGTCTTTGGTCTAAAGCCAATGGAAAAGGCAAAAGATGTAATGAATGACACCACTGCAGCTTGTGTTTTTTCTGACAGATATCTTTGCCCTTAGAAAGCAAGCTAGTAAAATCATTGCCAAAAAAAAAAAAGGCAGCAAACATTTAAAACTCCAAAATAACTTCGTGGTTTTATAGCGACTTATTTCTGAACACAGCATTGAACAAATTTGTAGTGTTTTTGAAAGTAGTCTGTTTTAACAATTCTTGCCTAAGTACTTTTGCCTTAGTAGGTTCTGATCAATTAAATGCCACTGTGTTTAAGCAGAATTAAGATTGATCAGTTCTTCTGCATGTGTTAATGCTGTCGACTTTATAAAAACCTTTGTCACAAAAAGAATGCAGTCTAATACGTGAGTGGACAAGGTCATTTTCCTCCAGGTGGTTCTGTCCATCTGCAGTGAGAGATCACCACAGAACCTTCCATAACATTGACTACAAAAGCACTTCTGGCTCCACACAGTTACAGATTTGCATCTTGATGAACAAAGGGTTTGTTTGTGTATTTTTACCATTTTCCTTCATACTAATATTTCCCTGTTAATTCAACCTATGGAATTGTTATTTCGAAGTAAAATCATTCGTCCAAGAGCTTATGATAAGAAGCCACCTCCATACAATATAGAACTTATAGTTTCATAGCATTAAGGAAGCAAATTTTAATGGTGTTTGTGCCTGGATTTCTGTTAAAAGTCACAGGGTTATAATGCCGAGGTTGTGAGTGTTAAATTAAGAAATTTTAAAAAGTCACAGGGCAGGGAGATTTGGAAAACTCCAGCTTATTGCCGATTGTGGAAATATGTTCTGTTAAAATTTGTTTATTTTGTATCTAATGAAAGATTTATAGGGCTCTGACAAAAACCAGCAGGTACAGTTTTGAAATTGTACAGAAAGACAACACGTTACACCTTCCTGAATTCTGTGTCATGGCGTCTACTCACCAGAATCTGAGCAGCTAGCAGGGACTTCTGGAGGAAAGTAAGTGTCAGGGGAACTCGTGACAGGGAGAAGGAGCACCAAGAGGGAAAGCACACGTGCTTTTGGCCTTTTCCCCTGAACCACTCACCTCTGCAGCTCCAGCACAGTGTCATTACTATTATTCATTAAATGTGACCTGCACCATCAGGAAAAGATTCATCAGTGTTCATTGCATTCTGTTAACTGAGCCTGGGAGGTTCTCTAATGTATTACAGAAATGCTTCCGCTAGTCAATGGTTAAAGAAATTCTTTCATTTGCTTGTTACAGTGACTTACTCCAAAGAGGATTTAAGGCTGCTTAAATGGTTAAGTTTCGGGTAGAGAGGGAAATTAATTTATGTAGATCAATTTTGTGGATAGCTTCTTTCCAAGGATGTCGGATAAATGAGGTATTCCTGTAGAAAGAGACAACAGAAACAGGCAAAGCTCTTGTGTTGGCTTAACAAGGTGAATAAGCAGAGTGCATAATGGAATTCATTTGCAAAGTAATTTTTGCTTGGCTGGAGTGGTAAGCACAAAATAGACTAGCAGATGAGAATGGTAAGTGTTTGGGATCAGTTGTTAAAAGGTTTAAAAGGGGTTCTAATTCAAGTGACATTTTGTGGTGTGGAGAAGGGGACCGATATTATCAGAATGGTACTTGAACAAGGTAATTTTTACTGGCCTCGGTATAATAGAAGGAACCAGACAGCCAGGGGCAGGCCATGCTGGGAGGCCTTGTGGTGCAGTGAAAGGCACTGCAGCCGTGGAGATGGGACAGGGCTCTTGTTGGGGTGGTGCAAGAGAACACACATTGAGCACTTGTCGGTTTGCCTGGTCCAGGGATTCAATAAATGTTGGTTTCTTTTTGCTTTCCTCCCCACACCTTATGGCAGTGATCTAGGATCAGGAAAACTTGCTGGGATTGGCAATACCATGATGTTCTGTTTTTCTAAAGCATCTCTTTTTGTAAGCTCACTCGCATTTCACAGGATCCGACTGGGTCGTAGTATAACCCGGGTAGGATCTTCATGCATTAATATTCAGTCTTTGACACATGAGGAATCTGAGGCCAGAGCAATGAAGATGCTGCCCCAGTGTTATGTGTGCTGGGGGAGCAGAGCTAGGGCTCTTCCTCTCCCTTCCCCTGTAGCACTATGCACAGAAGCCCCAGAACACTCCAGAATGCTGAGTGGAGCTTTGCTAGGCTGCACTGCCAGGTGGGGCTCCAGGTATAGTGGTTCCTACCAGGTTGTCAGAGCCACTTCCTTTTTCCCCAGAGGCATACAGAAGCTCCTGGGTGCTGGTTCTCCCTGTCCCTTTGCAGCCCACAGTGCTGCACTGAGCCCCTCCTGCGGGGAGCGTTTCCCTCTGTCCCAAGGGAAGCAAGGCCACGGTGCCCCCAGTGGTTCCTTGTGTTTTCCTGAGAAAGTTCGCAGCTTGTCACCATGATCTACTTATTAACAACAACAACAAAAATCACAGGAGAGAAGTCAGTACAATCATGATGAGTTTTACAGAACCTCAAAGCACTTTTAAGTCATTAAGCAGCTTAAAAAAAAAAAACAAAAAACTGATTTCCCAAGGTACAGTTTAAAGTCATTCTATCTCTTTGACATCACCAAAACTTGAGCCCTACCTCTTGTTTCTAGGCATGACAGTCTGACCTCAGATAGGCTCCTGTTGCTGTAGTCTTTGTCTGGGGCTACTCCACACCTGCCTGGGAAGCATTTCAGTCCGGATGAGCAGCCTTTGAAATTAGTTGAACACTCAGACGTTCACGCTTATAAGACACAAACCAGGGGGTGAGCTTGCCTTGACATTTGTGGGTCTTGGGTCAAGCGTGTGAAGCGAGGCCCCCAATCTGCCATCCACCCAACTCTCTCTCTACTCCTGCTCTGTGTGTCCAAGTTGCGACCACTCCTGCCTCCCCTTGGACCTGGGGTGCCTCTTGCCCACCTTCCAGGTCTACCTATACACCCACAGGCCCTGGGAAATGGCCTGGAAGCACGCATGAAGCCTTTTGGGCAGGGAATATCATGGCCCCGGGAGCCCAGAGCCTGGACTTGAAGAAGAGAGTGAGTGCTCAGCCTATGGATGGGCACAGCTCCTGACCCTTGGGGAGGGGTGAGCTTAGGCCTTGACCTAATAAGGTTCAGGGCTTGACCCCTCATTTCCCTGTCCTATAGGCAGTACTGATAAGGGGACACCTTGCTTCAAAAACTTAAGCAATAAAGGCAACCTGAAATATTTCTTGTTTATATGGCTGGTGGTTGCATTTCTGCATCCTTTGCTCTCCTTTTCCTCCTCAACCTTGGTCTCATACATATGATTGCTTCCTAAAGCATAGTTGATGAAACTGACCCATTTCCTGTTGCTTGCCAAAGTAGCTTAGTAACCAGTATGTTCCTTCTGCTGGTAAAACCTGACAGAGAACCTGGTAAAGTTGATAGCTGCTGTGTTTTTTAGGTTTCAGCCACTGACTTCCATGGCCTCTCCTACCATCCTTCTTTGATGGCATCTCTCCTCTCTGCTTCCACCTATTTATATTTTCCCACGTGTCTACCCACAGAGCCAGGCTTCCTTACCTACCTGTTTATTCTTTGACTGTGTGTTCCTTGTGTGTGTATTTGCCTTGTTTTACTTGTAGGCTTGAAGGTCTAAGTGGATGTACACACGGAACCATCTTTGGGGTACATTTGTGTAAGGGACTGTGTGGAAGAAGTGGTTCTTCAACCTTTCTGCCCTTCAGGTCCCTGGAGGGCTTGTTACCACAGATTGCTGGGTTTCACCCCCAGAGTCTCTAATTCAGTAGATCTGTGGTAGGGCCTGAGAATTTGCATTTCCAATTGAGGACCTTTGTTTTGGAGGAGTACATTCAGAAGAAAAAGTCAGAAATATTTAAAATCAGATGGTGGTTGTTTTGATGAGAGCTTTTCTTGGATGTGAGAGAGTCAAGGACCTGGCATTAGCATTCTTTGCAACTCTACTGCCTTTTGTGGCCATGACTTCCAGAAGCCACAGGCACATGCAGATCCAGCCTCCAGCCTTCCTCTCCTCCCACCCGCCTTCACATCTTCTCAGGGAAGGTCAGAAAGTGCAGGAGCCACTTTCTCTTGTTCATCCAGAGCCAGCTTGTTTGTGTAGTTCATCCAGTTTCGTCTTGGGGCCCCAGAATAAAATGGACCAAATATTATCCTTACGATAATAATACACTATTATTAACTAATATTTAAGAGCTCTATGATTTTCTCCATTTACAGAAGAGGAAATTGAGGCTTAGAGATATAAAATAACGTATGCAAGGACTCATAACAAGTAATTGGTAGAGTCAGAGTTTGAACCTCAGTCCACCTGTCACCACCGCATGCCCTTACCTTCATTGGCAGGCCACCCTGCTTCTCGCAGGTAAGTTAGAGTGATCCATGCCATGTACAAGACTGACTCCAGTAAGAAGGATCTGGGATCCTCCTTGGAGAAGAGGCAGTCAAGCTGGAGACCAAAGGTGCTAACACAGATTTCTGTGATGCTCTTATTCCATTTGTCGTGTTCATCAAACAGGGTCAAGTGAGGTGGTGAGTGTACAGCACTTGGACCCATGGCTGGCATATAGGAGTGTGGTAGAGGGCAGCCAAGCCACAAGTCCCCTTTGAGAATAAAACATATCAAACATTCAGGAATACTCTTACTGAGACCTCTAAGGAAAAACATATTATAAAAAGATGATCATAACAGCAAATACTTAACGCACACTTGCTATTGCCAGTTCTGTGCTAAGATTTTACATGTGTGAATTCATTGAATCCCTGTAGTAACACTCAAAAGAGGTTCCACTTCCACATTGTTACACAGAGGCACAGGCAGGTGAGGCAGCTCCTGAGTGCAGAGATGGGATCGACTCTAGGCAGTCTGGGTCCAGAGCTCACTCCTGACCACCAGCTGCCCAGTGGAGAGTCTTACCCATCCCTCCTAGATGAGAGAGGGAAGCTTGTGAATACATTGGTTCTTCTCCTAGTATAAATGGTCTTTGTTTTCATCAAAATCTGGAGAAGTATTTTAAAACTTGAGAGACCAATTTCTGTTGCTCTTCTTAAAAGATAAGGTGGTAGGACATAGGTTAGGCATGGACCATAAGAGTGGTGAAGGGGTTAGCTCTATCCAATGTCAAAATAAACCATAACACTTCAAATTTGGGACAAAATTTGACAGACCCATCCATAGGGCAGAAGAGGGGAGGCAGATTTCAGGTTCCATAGTCTGTGAGCATTTACCAGATGGTGGAGGAGGTGCCGTGAGGCCATGGGGAAAGGAAAGCTGATTATCCAAATGGGAATGGGACTGTATGAGAGCGATTTGAAAAATCTCAGTGGGTCTCATCACCTCACATCATTACACCAACGTAAATTCTGCCTGATTAAAATGGGAAGTTTGACAAAAATATGTTCAAAATACATTCAGTGTTCTGGGGACTCTCCTAGGTGCCAAGTGTACAGCATTGAGCAAAACGGATAAAACTCCTGCCCTGAAGCAGCTTGCGTTTTAGCAGATAAAGGCAAATATTCCACTTTCACAAAAGCTTGAAGGAAATGGAAGTAGATATTTATTAAACCTCTGGAGGAGTTGAAATTTCTAAGATTAGAAGCTAGAGATGAACTCACAGAGGAAAATATTGTTAGTCTTATAAGCATAAACATTCCCCAAATGTTAAGGTTATTTCCAGTTTTACTATCATGAGTTATTCCTCAGTGTAATTCTATGTAACGTTGAGGTTTGTCTAGATGTTAGGATAGGTCCTCCAAAGTAGATATCCTAGGTCAAGGGATTTGAACATCTGTTGGGTTCTAGATACATCACCAGGTTAATTTCCTCTCCAAAGTTTAATACTTTTTTTTTGTTTTATTTTTGAGACAGAATCTTGCTCTGTTATCTAGGCTGGAGTGTAGTGGCATGATCTCAGCTCACTGCAACCTCTGCCTCCTGGGTTCAAGTGATTCTCCTGCCTCAGTCTCCTGATTAGCTGGGATTACAAGCACCCACCACCACGCCCGGCTAATTTTTGTATTTTTCATAGAGACAAAGTTTTACCATGTTGGCCAGGCTGTTCTCGAACTCCTGACCTCAGGTGATCCACCTGCCTTGGCCTCCCAAAGTGCTGAGATTACAGGTGTGAGCTGCCACGCCCAGCCTAAAGTATAATATGTTTATATTAAACAAATCAAACCACCAAGATGAAAATTTAAATTAACCCACCTGTTTGTCTGGGTGCTTCTCTCATTGTCTGGGCCCTGCTGTCATTCTTCCCTCTCACCAGGTGTCACATCATTCCCAGGTTTTCAATGCTCCCTCTATCTGTTAGGGACTCCTAAAGTTGTATCTTTACCTAGACTTCTTTTTTGAGCTCCAGAGTCATAAAGCCATCAAGCTACTGGACTTCTCTCTTTGGATATCTCATAGGGATCTCATCCTTAACACATCCAAAGGAAACATCTTGGTCAACCCCTGAAATATACTCCTGTTCTGGAATTCTTTATTTCCATAAACGGCACCTTCTGTCACCCAGTAGTTCACATCAGAAACCCAGAGTCATCCTTGACTTTGTTTTACTTAACGTTTAATCCATCACCAAATTGTATAGATTTTTGCCTCCCAGGTGTAGCCATTCTCATCATTTGCCGTAGCTGTGTTCTCTAAAGTCGCCAGGAACACTGAATTAGTGAATACTGGATCAGTCATTACTCCTAAAGGAGATACAGAGTTAGGTTCCTGTGAGTCATATTAACATTGACTGATCAATACATAGTATCAGTTTCATTGATGTAATAATGTTGCATGTTGATAGATGTTGTACGTTGGTATAGCATTACATACGTTGGTGTGATGATGTTTTATGTGTGTTTCTCTTTAAACACCTATTTTAGCATGTAGTTTTGATTAACATCAAACTCATGCCCAACAGCACTATAACTCATGCCTGAATGAGCTTATCTGACACATGCATTTCTCATAAGGCACATCACAGTCTTCTGGTGCTTAGGAGCACTAAGCAGCACTTTAGCACTGTGCTTGGGGTCCATTTAAACAGCAAAATCACCAAGAAAATACACCAAAATGCAAAAAAAAAAAAAAAAATGCGGCACTATATAGACCGTTGAAAGGGTACTTGCTTATAGTATAAGAGCTGAAGCAGGAAGGCGGAATGTCACCACCATGGAGCTCCACTGGGAATGCGTGTGTTGGCCAGTGCAACTTTTTTGCTGCTCCGCGCATGCACAGACATGACCAAAAGTGCCCTGAGTGTTGACTTTGGGGTTACAAACACCTTTTAGTGAGTAGGTGAATTCGCAAATGTGGAATCTAGGAATAATGACGACAGACTGTTTATCGTGAAGCCATCCATTTCTGTCTCCACTGCCATCCCTTGTCTGGGGGTTGGCACACTTTTTCTGTAAAGGTCCACATGGTGCATATTTGAGGCTTTGCAGGCCATCTGGTCTCTGCCGCAGCTACCCAAGTTATAGAGTGAAAGCTGCACAGACAATACATACATGAGTCGCGCGGGGGTGCGGAGAGGTGGGAGGGGGCGTGTTCCAGCAAAATCTTATTCCTAAAAGCAGACTTGGGTTTGAATTTGGTGCCCAGCCCGTAGTTTGGATCCCCATAGCTAGCCTAAGCCGCCATAATGTCTCATCTGAACTGGTTTCCTGACTTGTCCCCCCCCGTACCTGTTCTTGACCTTCCCCAGCCAGTTTCCCATAGTGATATTAAGTGCACATTAGATCCTGTCACTATCGCACTTCAGATGTCCAACTGCGTCCCGTCACACTTGGAAGAAAATCCTGAATCCCAAACAGCATGGGTCACAGCACAGTCCCAGCTTGCTTCTCTGATCTCCCTGGACACCAGTCTTCCCCTCTATTTGCCCCATCCTTTCCTCTTTCAGTTCTGTGACTGTTCCCAGCTGTTTCTTGCTTCAGCACCCTCTCCCACACAACAGTCTTCCCTTCTGGAATGCTCTTCTGCCTGGCAGCCTGGTTAATTCATGCTCACTCTGTGGTCACACCTCAAATGTCACTTCCTTCAGGAGGCCTTCCCTGATCCTCTATCGTATATCAAATTCCCCCCTTCTCATCTCAGAGCACCCTCTTCTTTTCCTTCATGACACTTGACAATTTTCAGGAACCCACTTATTTGGGCATATTTGTTTTCCACTTGCCTTCCCCATTAGGCTGCAAGCTCCACGAAGATAGAAGTGCATCTGTGGTTGTCTCTGTGTTCTCTACCCTGTTACCATCATGCACATTGTAGACACTTCCGAAAACTTGGCAAATCAGTGAATGATTGTACAACATGCTTTTGTTCATATAGATTTTTGTATGAACCTACAATCGAGGAAATTGCCACCCTTTTAGAGTGTATAGTGTATCTTCAAAAATTGACAATGATGATTAAAAGCAAAAGACATCTTGATAGGTGAGTTTGTAAATGGGTGTGAATGTGTATCTTTATTGTCAAAGGGTGATTCTGAGACAGACACTCTGCGAACAGGTATATCCAGTATGAAGTTTTCTCCCTGGCACTCGAGAGCTACATTCAATCCTGCTGGTCTCAGTTTTCCCCTAGAGCTTTGGGACTTTGCTGGTAACATTTTCACATGAGGAAGTGGAGGTAAAGTTTGCTTTAGGAGGCATTTCAGCACCCCTCTTAAAAATTGACTTTGCTCTCATTTCTTCGCTCAAACCATCACCCCATCTCTCTTAGACTTTGTTGGTGCAAGTTGTCTTTTCTACAGTGTTGCCCCATCTGGGGAAGAAATCTTTGATTTGTCAGAGAATCATCTAAGCAATGAAGTTCCAACTAAGGGATTGTTCCCAAGTCATTCCAGGAATCCTCCATGCCAGTGATGGACAAGCCACTTAGCGTATTTAGAAAGGTAACAGATCATTTCTAAGATGACCTTCTGTAGATTAGTAGTGAAATGTAAAGCCTTACGTGACTGCTTTTTTTTATGTATTTAGTACAGAAATAACATTTTCTAATTAAAGGAAATTAGAAAATAAAGGCAAGCAAAACACTCCACATACACACAGTCTCTCTCTCTCTCTCTCTCTCTCTCTCTCTCTCTCTCTTTCTCTCTGTCTGGAAATGACCACTGTTACGTCTTTTAGGTATTTTTGTATGCATAGATATGTGCACTTTTTTTTAACCAAAATGATGTATTACTGTTTCATTATCTGCTTTTTTTGGATAACAGTCTCCAACTTTATATTTCAATAAAGTTCATCTCATTTAATACCTTGTTTCTATTCCAATTTCCATAACTGGCCCTCAAATATCCTTCGAGGCTGGTTTGTCAAAATCACCATCTAATCGAGTATCATGCCTTGTGTCTGGTTGTCACTTCCTTTTAGTCTCTTAATCCAGCACAATCTCTTATTGAAGCAGCAGATGAGTTGCTGGTCTTGCCTCCAGAACCTCTGACTTGCTAGATGTGTGAGGTTGCTTCCTTATGGTGGGGTTAGGCTTATTTCTCCATCCCCTGATTTCCTGTATGGAAAGGCTTGCAAGATTCAAGTTGTTTTGACTAGATCTCACCAAAGCAGATTCAGTGTACTTCACTTGCTGTTATTAAAAAGGCCCACTACTGGGGATGCTGAGATTGACCTCTGGTCTAGGGCTGTGACAGCCTGAACCCACCATCATCCAGTTACACTTTCCCCCAGAGACCAGCAAGTGACTTGTGTGGTATAACTTTGCATACAAATCGTTTACTTAATGGTTTTGTACCCAGTGGTCATTCTTGCCTGAACCATACCTTCCTTGGGTTTTGGGAAGTGTTTCTGTAATTCTTTATTTCTTCTATAAAGTAGAGCTTTCCTGGACTGCCTGGGGCTGTCTGGTTACCCTGACACATGGTTCCCACTGGAAAGGTAGGATCTCTGCTAATGCTTTCCCTTTCCCCATTAACTTTCAAAGTAAGCAGTTTAATAACTACTTCAAGTAGTGACAAATGTTTTTTTTTTCTGTCTTTCTAACATTATACATTCATGGATTTTTATTGATTTGGTGTGTTCTTATCATTATTCTTTTGTTATAACTTTTAGGCAGTGAGACTCCTTCAGCTAGCTCCTGTGATGTTTTGACAGACTTTCCATAATCTTGAAAAGCTGTCTTGATTCATGACACAAATGCCCTAAGCTCATCTTGTGCTTTTCAGTGGTATTGGACAATGGTATTAGAGACTACAATCAGGGTATTGGGGGTGATTATTGCTACAGAGGTGACTTGTTCCTAGAGAATTTCAATGGACAAAGTGGGAAAATGTATACTGTTAAAATTTAAGAGTTCAGGTGGACAAGTCCAGTTTAGTTTTAAAATCCTTGTGCTCTCACTTTCCTCAATAATTGTTTTAACTCCCTTTTTCTGGTTTGGAAAAATCTTTTTTTTTTTCTTTAACCTATAAATATAAAGAATATAGTTTCAAAATACCAATATTTATATTATTACCAATATGCAACTACAGAGGAAAATTTAATACGTCTTTGTAATTTTCGTTTTGTTCTTAAAATGCATTCCACTAAGGGTATGTGTTAAAAATACTGTGTTCTAAAATTCCTAAAAACAAATTCTTCCTCAGCGGGTATGCCACCCAGTTTGATGTATGGCTAGACTCATATCATTCCATTTCTTTTCAGTTTAGGAAATTTTGAATGGAGCTTTTTTAAGATGGGTAATGCATTACGTGGCTGAAGGGTCAAAACTATGTAGATGTTTAATCTAGATGATGGGTTTGTGAAAAATTGTTAAATCATTCTTTCTACATTTCTTCTGGTATTGGAAAGTTAAAATAATTAAACAATGTAGAGAAGTATACACAATGAAGTCTTAACCTGTGAACTGTTTTTGTGTGTGTGTGTGTGTGTGTGTGTGTTTTGCAGATGAGCCCTGTGCACTTTGTTCCCTCGTAACCATTTTTCTTAGTAACTAGCTTAACCCTTTGAGTCTTTCATGCCTTTAGAGGTTCTAGTGTGTGTATGGGTGTGTTGTTATTCTCTTACACAAAAGATAACATAACACATACAGTCTGTTGTTCTACGTCTTTTTTCTCTTAATACGTTCTGGAACTCTCCATATTTGTACATAGAGATTATCTTCAGTCTTTTTTATAACCTTAGAGTACTGCATTTTGTTGATGTGTGATGATGGCACAACAACATAATCTTGGATTGTGTCTAATCCTCTGCTCTTTTCAAGTCACCTGTAATAGATAACCTTGTAGACATGTCATTTAATACTTGTATAGGTGCATCTGCGAAATGAAATCCTAGAAGTGGGGTTGTATAGTCAAGAGACAGATACATCTGTTATTGTTAAAAGTTATTGACAAATTCTTCCTGTAGGGTTTATACCTTATTTTACTCATGCAAGCAATATGTGAAAGTGCCTTTTTGCCCAGAACGTCACCCATGGAATCTGTTGTCAAACTTTTGGATTTTTGCTGGTAGGTGAGAAATGTTATTTTGTTATAGCTTTAATTTATATTTATTTTATTATAAGTGAGGTTGAGCATATTTTCATGTATTTAAATGTCATTTTGTGTTTATTTTTATGTGGACTGTGTTTTGAATTTCGGACATTTTTCCCACTATGTTGTTGGTCTTTTTCTTCTTTATTCTGAAAGCTCTTTATAGATTGTCTTTGCTATGAGTTGCATTTTTTTTTTTTTTCCGGTTGATCATGCATGTTTTGATTCACTTAGTGGCAGTGGTTTGCCCTTTGGAAGTCTCTTTCATTTTATGTAGTCAAATTTATTTTTTTTATGGCTTCTGTATTTTTAGTCAAAGTTAGAGAGACTTTGCCTGTCTCATATTTTTCAGTTCCTTTGGGCTCTTTTGTAATTTCACTTTTTTCTGTTTACATCTTAGTGCATTTGGTGTTTCTTCTAGAACAGCAGTCCCCAACCTTTTTGGTCCTAGCGACTGGTTTCATGGAAGATAATTTTTCCATGGACTGGGGGCGGGGGTGGTTTCAAGATGAAACCTTCGACCTCAGATCATCGGGCGTTAGTTAGATTCTCATAATGAGCGCACAATCTGGACCCCTCGCATGCGCAGTTCACAATAGGGTTCATGCTTCTGTGAGAATCTGATGCCACTGTGATCTGACAGGAGGCGGAGCTCAGCTGGTAATGCTCACTCACCTGCCACTCACCTCCTGCTGTGTGGCCTGGTTCCTAACAGGCCAGAACTGCTACTGGTCTGCGGCCGGGCCAGGACAGGGTGGAGAGTGGTTGGGGACCCCTGTTTTAGAGTATGTTCTGAGGATTGGATGCAACTTTATATTTTTTCAATACTCAATTGTCCCAACATTATCTCTTTAAAAGTTTATATTTTTCCCATAGTATCATAATCCCTACTTTATCATATACTAAATTTCTGTAGGTCTGGGGTCTATTTCTGGACTCTTATGTTTTTCCATGGGTTGATCTGTTGTTAATTATTGAAATTTATATCATCTTTTCATATCTGAAAAGACTAGTTCTCCCTCATTGCTCTTCCCCTTTAGCCTTTTCCTGGCTATTCTCCATGTTTGTTATTCCATATGAACTTTAGACCCAACATTCTTGATTCCAGAAAAAAACCTGTTGGTATTTCCATTGGGATCACATTAAATTTATAAACTACTTAGGAGGAATTAACATCTTTACCAGGTTAAGTCTTCCTGTCAAAGATCATGTTTTCTCTGTGTTCTTTTTGTGTGTACTTTAGTAATGTGTAAAAGTTTTCTGTATATAGGTTATATACATGTCTTAAGTTAATCCTTGTAAATAATATCTTTCATTACCTCCTCTTGTTTGCATATGAGGACTATTTATTTCCACATGTATTTTTGACAGCTTTATTGAGATATGATTCACATAATTTACCCATTCAAAGTGTACAGTTCAGTGGTTTTTAGGATATTCACAAATTGTGCAACCATCACTACTATCTAATTTTACAACATTTTTGTCACTCCAAAAAGAAACTCTGTACCAGTTAGCAGTCGTTCCCCATTCTCAACCTCCCCCAGCCCCTGGAAACCACTAGTCTACTTTCTATTCAGGACATTTTATATAAATGGAATCATGCAATATGTGGTCTTTTGCAGCTGGCTTCTTTCACTTAGCTTGTTTTCAAGGTTCATCCATGTTGTAGCATGCCTTTTATAGGATAGCCATCCTTGTGAGTGCGAAGGGTACCACTGTGGCTCAGTTTTGGTGATTTCTGTATGTATTTAGTTCTCTTTAGTGAGATTTCATGAGTGCGGGAGGCTGGCTTTCAATTCTAGATCCCCAGTGCCTCCCACAGTGTCTGGCAAATATTTGGTACTCAATAAATGCTTATTGAATGAATGATTGGATATAGTATACTTCTAGGCCACCTCTACATTTTAAAGTTAAAATGTAGCTTGGCATATATAAATTAATTTTTATCTTTTCCTAGGTGAAACATAATTAGAGGGTGAGTTTTTCCTCCAGGAAAGCCTGATAAAAGCAATTTTATCTGATACATGGTTTGTGATAGTCAATATTACTTTTTCTTATATTAAAATGAATGATTGAGAGTCTCTGGTACATATGTCTAAGTGTCTGTGTCTCATCTTTTCAGGAGGATGATATTTAGCCCTAGATTCTACTGTTATTGAAAACTACTTAGTAATATGTATAAGATAGAAGTGAGAAATTAGGTAAAGTTCTGGGCCTGGGAGAAGGGAGTTTTGAACGAGATGGATCAGTTCATATGTGTTTTACAAGTTCTAAGTTTACCAAGGGCTGTTCCAAAACTTCTTTTGTAAGCAAGTTGTGTGGACACATCACAGTTAACAATCAAGTGCTATCAGCTGAGATTTGGGTCTCGAGAGAGAGTAGTTGATGCATGCATGAGAGCAGGCAGTGTGTATGGGAACTCCCTGTACCTTCCACTCAATTTTGTTGTGAGACTAAAACTGCTCTGCAAAAATAAAGTCTGGCTGGGCGCAGTGGCTCATGCTTGTAATCCCAGTACCTTGGGAGGCTGAGGTGGGTGGATCACCTGAGGTCAGGAGTTCAAGACCAGCCTGACCAATATGGTGAAACCCCATCTCTACTAAAAATACAAAAATTAGCCAGACGAGGTGGCATGTGCCTGTAGTCCCAGCTGCTCGGGAGGCTGAGATAGGAGAGTTGCTTGAACCCGAAAGGCAGAGGTTGCAGTGAGCTGAGATTGCACCACTGCACTCCAGCCTGGGCAACAGTGTGAGACTCCATCTCAAAATATAAATAAATAAATAATGTCTAGTAACTTTTAAAAAGAGAGAACACAGCTGAAATATATATACTGTCTAGGAAAAGGGAAATAATTAAATATCAGAAAAATAATCTTGAAAAAGAAATATTTCTCTTTAATATCAGTGTTTGGAGAAAGGTATTTTAATTAAGTCAGATCGTGTGTGTGTACACATGTGTGTGTATTTGCAGGAGACTTTTGGACACTGTCCAAGGATTTTGAGATTGACAATATTGGATTTTTATATTACCCCAATTTTCTTTGAAAACATGTGACTGTTAACTTTATTATTACCCTTACATTATTAGACACGTTTGGGTTGGGGATAGGAAAAAGGCAGAGGGAGATTGATTGGTTGACTGACTCATTCATTCATTGGTTAAATGGGACAGATTGATTCCTCTTAACTGTCAGAGCCTGAGAGATGGGGAAGGTAGAACATGGCTCAAAAGAATATGCAATTCCTGTAAGAAAATATTTATCTAAAAGGAATGATAATAATTAAGAATCAAGGTGTATGAGATAGAAGCAGTAACTGAAGGGCAGATGGATGAAGGAAGGTAGCTGTGGTGCCAGTCGAATCAATGGCTGGAAAGCCACAGGAGGCAGACTTCCATCAGGCCCTAAGGAAGGACATCGTACCGAAGCCCTCCACATGTGGACAGCGTGGGGCCCGCAATTTCTCCACTGCTGGAGGTATTCAGGATGAGTGCCTTATGAAGGGACTGCTGGAGACTGGGGTCCGGAGAACATGGATGTGAGACCAGAGCATCTTTCAGGCTTCTTCTGAAAGAGGTTGGTAGTTCTGAGTGTGTTTACAGTTCCATAGAGGAGGAAGAAAGGAAGAAGCGGGGAAAAGAGTTAGGTGGGGATTTTCCCTGTCAGCTCAGGAGACCTTGTTTCTCTTCAGAGCGAGTAGGACGGTAGAAAACATTGTTTTTTGTTTCATGAACTGTTTATTAGTAGATTATTGGTTAAGATGCTTTTAGCTTCAATAGCCAGAAACCAACACAAAGTGTATAAACAAAAGGGAAAGCTGACTGGTTAACAAGAAGTTCTGAGGTCGTCAGCTCCAGGGTTGGTTATAAAGAACCGACATTCTTCCTGTATTTCTGCCCCACTGTCTGTGGTATGTTGGTCTGTTGGCTGCCACAGTTCTAGGCATCACATCCAACTCGACAGTGTCCATGGGAAAAAGAGCATCTCTTTAGAGCAAGCAAACCTTTTCCAGAGGCCTCCTGCAGACCTCCCTTCACACCTCATTGACCAGGCTGATGGCATGTGCCAGCGCCTAAGTCAAGTCATTGACAACAGGAAGAGCATGAGCCCTGGCTGAGTTAAACTGACCAGGATGTGTATCCCCACCATGCCAGAAGTGAGGCCATCTTCCCTGAGAGTCGAGATCTGAACAGGAAGATCACCCAATACATGTTGTTAAAGTGCTTGTGGAGATCTCTGTGCCCCAATGGTGTCATGCGTATGAACCATCCAGGCTGCAGTTAGAGAATCAGAGACTCACTGTGTGATCTCCAAGAAGCCGTATCACCCGTGTCCTCCGTAGCAAGACAGTGTGTTGGAAGGCCCTCCTAGCTTTGGAATTCCATCATTGTCTCTCTTTCTCTCCCTTTCAGCTCCCCTCCCACTGCCCCCAGAGGCTGCCCTGTGACAGAGGAAGTTTGTTATCAAGTCCTCAGTGATCTATGTAAAGAGATGGTGTTTTCCCAGGCCCTTAGCACTTTGTTCTGTTGGTTTCACAAACTAATTATTGTTCAGAATTTAGTTTTTAGAAAATTTTAATGACTTTTGTAAGAGGTTTAGTTAACATACTGCACACACACTCTCTCTGTCTCTATCACACACTTAGCTTTTCTATGTGTATGTGTGTACATGTATCTGTATTCTAACCTGACTTTGGTGGAACCAGCTTTCTTGCTCTGTACACAGACCCCTTCCCGCCGCTCGTTTCAGCCCTGGTGCGGTGGAATGTGTCTGAAGCATGAGTTTCGAGGCCTTTTCCTGATAGCCACCACAAAGTGGTCTCGAGGGCCCTCAGTTCTGTTCAGCACTAATGCAAAGTGAAGATGTTTCTCTGACTCAAAGTGAGATGACATTAATTGAGCGCCTACCATTTATGCTCCTTCTATAGGAGACTTAGATACAATACTTACCATGCTTAAAATGGCTCTGAAATTAAAGGGCAAGGCCTGAGGTGCAGTGTCTCCTCTTTCCAGCCCTCCTGTTCAAGCCTGTTTAGCTGCTTTCTTCCCACGTCCAAAGGGTGTCTCTTGGGGAGAAGCCGGACTGTCCCCTAAATTGGAGCAGATAGCAGCCCAGGGCCTCGAGCCCCCGCTTCCCTTTGTGTTGTGCACTGGCTCCGGCGTGGCGCCCGTCTTTGAAGTCAGGTGAAAGCCCCACAGGCAGGGCTGCTGCCCTCCTGCTCTCTGGCCATTCAGTGCAACCTTTAGTCTAGGAAAAGTGCCAGTCTTCACTTCCAAGTATCATATCTCCCTAAATGGGGCAATCTGCTTTAAATGCCTTCTCCACTGGCGCCTTCCCCATCTCACAATTGGCGTAATTAAAGAGACAGGCTCACCTCCTTTGCTGCCTGTGTGTGCTGGGTCAGGGCGTTGGCTGGGGGCCGCTGGTGTGTGTGCACGCCTGCCCTCGCAGAGACGCTCCCTTGGCCCTCCAGCCCTTGAGTGGTCATTTTCAGAAGTGCTCAGAGCCACTCTACATGCATACACTTTACCTTTGCATTTTCCCTACTGTGCTCAAGTCAATAACAGGCAAGCTGGTTACTATGATCCGTGAAGCTTTTTGTATCTTGCTGGAAAAAACTGCACTCTGAACTGAAAGATAATCTCCCTCGATGGTTCCAAGTCAGAATTTGCTTTATGACTCATGACATTTGGCGTCTTTCTCCATAAAGATTTCCCCCTTCTCATCCACTCCCAGCTTCAGGTGTGTGCGATGGTGTGGTTCATCCTTAAAGAGTCACCGCTGATCCGAAAGAATGATGTGACATGTAGGAAGGCTCCCATGGTTGCTGGTCCCTTCTGATCTCCAGTTCAGCTGCCAAGCCAGCGCCCTCGATTAAGCTCCTTTGGAACCTGGATTTTTATTACCTGCCAGTCGGCTTAAAGCAAAGACCTCTCAGAGGGCATGCCTGGTATTGCTGCTGCCCTCTGTTCTGCAGAGGCAGCCTCAGTCTCCATCACCTCCCTCTCAGAAGTCAGTCTCTCAGCAGCAAGGGGGGCTCACTGTGTGCAAAGCCCTGGGCCCAGTGATTCAGCCAAGAACAGAATAGAAAACAGCCATGCCCATCTGACTGCTGTAAAGAGGGACAGGAGAACCTTGGGACAGAGGCCACACCTGTGCTTGCCCAAGCCTACATAGACCGCCCTCTTGTGGGATGTGCACTGGGAATTGATTTCCCAGTGGTGAGGACAAACTTGTGCTCATTTCTGCCTTGTTTGTCACCTAGATTCTCTTTATGATGACATCTAATGTGCAGAAGTCCAGCCCGTAGCAGCAGCATTGGACTAATGTGGGAAGTTCAGGAATTTTGAGCCTGGAAAGTCCGGTGAAGGAAAATCCCTCATGTTTCAGCAGGGCTGCATGGCCGGTTCTCCACGTGCTTCAGCTGAGTTTTCTTTTCTCTTTTCTTTTCTTTTTTTTTTTTTTTTCAACTGTGAAAAAAGCAGTGCCAGCTGTTTGGTAAAATATGGGTCAGTGAGAAATAGGATTTGCTTTATAGAGGTTAACTTTGGAGAATCGTGTCCTCAAAAAGAAACGAAGCCTAAAGATAGGAGGACCGAGGGAATCCTGGGTGTGATGGTCCTAACCCCATAAGTTAGCTTGGGGTACTTTTAGGAAGATTTTGGTTTCTAGCAATTCGGGAGGGAGGTGGACATGAGTTTGTGCAGAAGGGGGAGAGGTGCGGGAGAAAATCACCTGCAGACACGTTGAGTAGTGAGAAACCATGAGACAGACTCTGCACGGCCAGACAGAGGGCATCTTATTAGAATAGAAAAGAATAGTATTTTATTTTGCCGTGAACAAGACAGTTTGGGGAGTGGAGAAGAGCTCCCAGGGTGGGCGATGACAGGCGTCTGGGGGACACTGGAGCCAGCGGATGCAGCAGGCAGCTTGGACTTCAGTCTCTTTTCTAGCAAAGGAGCTGCGCCTTTGGGGTAGGGGGCTGAAGAGGTGGTAGACCATTTGAAATAGTTTCTGAGCATGTGTGCGCACACAGGCACATGTGTGGCTGGTGTCTCTTAGAGAAAAGGCATTTAGAGAAAAGCAAGGTTGTGAGTGGCCTGAGAGCAGTTATAATTGATTTTGAAAATGGAAGGAATTCTACCTAATCCAGAGAATACACAAAGTATACTTTGGAAAGGGGCAGTAAACTTTTCTGGCTGGCCTGCCTTCCTCCCTCCCTTTCTTCTTCTTCCCTTTCTCCCATCCTTCCTTCCTTCTGTGATCTTTTGTGGAAGAGCAAGAGCTATTCGTATGTAGTGATACAAATTTGGTACTTACATAGAGTTTCTCAACATGTTTCTCAGAGATTAACATGATCCCTGGGAGAATCTGGAAGCTCCATCTTTGGGGTGTCTTCTGAAGAAGATTGTGATTCTTATGGCATCTGCCTCCTCCAGCCCTTAGTCATTAATTATTTACTCAGATATCTCAGTTTTGTGCCTAGCACTAAGTGATGGTTAGTGTGCACGGTTGGCCCAGTAGAAATATGTTTGTCCATCCATCCATCCATCCATCCATCCATCCATCCATCCATCCATCCATCTATCCATCCATTGGTCCCTCCAAATAAACCATTCATTAAATAAGGGAACCTTCCCCAAAGGTCCCAGCTGTTCTCTCTCCCCTTCTCATAGGCTATAACTGGGTAACATGCCTAACCCAGATCTTCACTCCCAGGCACAGCAAACAATTAGCTTAGACTAGCCAGGATTGGCTCTTGAGTCACATGAAGGGGAGGTGGAAGGAGGTGGGAGGTGGTGGTGGGGAGAGTGACATCTAAACTAAATCCTGTCTCTCCAGAGGAGAAAGAGGAAATGGCTGTTAGGAAGGCAACTTACAGTGTCTGCTTCAACATGTTCATTTTTTTTTAATGTTTTACTCTGATTGTGTAGTGTTTTTTAACTATACTATTCTCTAAATTTGGCTATGTTTACTATGGTAATTATTTTAATTGAGTTCTATTTGATTATTTGTAATTCATCTTGTTCTACAAATTTTGATTGATTTTATAGTATAAATACATATACTGTAATAAACCATATGATACATAAAAGAATTTAGGACAAGATCAGGATAAATACAAATAAATATAGAAGTTCAAAGTCAGGAAGAAAAAGAATTACAGCTATGCAGCAGTAAGTCCCTTACATTGCTATTTAGCTGAGCTTCATAACATCAAAGAGAAAAGGCAAATGTGGTCACTGCGGTAATTCTTGCTGTCAGAGAAGGAAGACATACTGGGTCCCCAAGAGGAGCAAAGATTTTTTTAGTTCTTTTCAACTAAATTTTGCATGTGGACTTTTATCTAGGAAGCACTGAGAGGTATCATGAACAGGGCGTTCAGCATCCCCACAACAAATGAAAAACCGGGTTCTTACAACTCTTCTCACAGCAGTCCTCATTGGAAGCTCAAGGCCTAAAATGAAAATGCAACTCAGCAAATATCATTCCGCGGAAGGCCAAAATAACAGATCTGAGTACTTCTTCTTATTCTTCTACTGGTGAGGTTTGATGCAATACGAAGACCCAAAACACCCAGCAAGAACTGCCAGTCTACATGCCTATCAGACAACCTTCAAGACCATTACTTTTTTTTTTTTTTTGAGACGGAGTCTCGCTCAGTCACCCAGTCTCGAGTGCAGTGGCCGGATCTCAGCTCACTGCAAGCTCCGCCTCCCAGGTTCACGCCATTCTCCTGCCTCAGCCTCCCAAGTAGCTGGGACTACAGGCGCCCGCCGCCACGCCCGGCTAATTTTTTGCATTTTCAGTAGAGATGGGGGTTTCACCATGTTAGCCAGGATGGTCTCCATCTCCTGACCTCGTGATTCACCCACCTGGGCCTCCCAAAGTGCTGGGATTACAGGCGTGAGCCACCGCTCCCGGCCTACTTTTTTTAACTGACATGTGCATGCATGTATGTGCGTATGTGTGTAAATATATCTGTGTATTTATGAATAGATGTATACATCCAAAATAGTATATATAGGAAGAGATCATTTGAGGATACGTTCCATTGTCCATCATGCTGTATTCTAGCTCACCAGTTGAGGCTTTAGGAATCGACCTGGTAAAGTTGATGTCTGTGGAAATTAAGGCCTCTATTTAAAATGCTCACAGAGGAGAGTTCTATTTTTGTAAATAGGATAATTGGGTGGAAAACTGTGCTAATGTCTGTCTTTATTTAACCACTCCAAGGGACAAAGCCTAACTGCTAAAACCATGAGGCCATAACCAAGACGCCACCATTTACCCAGGGGCACTGTCATCTCTATACCACAATTTTAAAAGAGTATGGAGGTCAGAAGCCAGACAGTTGGGTTCCATATTAATGTCTCCCGGGGATGAACAGAGGGTGAGAAGGAGCAGATAGACAGAGGCAGGTCTGGATGGGAGGCTGGAGAGTGGTCAGTGCTGTTCTCCCAGCTGTCAGGAATGTTACATGGAAAGAGGTTAGGGAAGAGAGTTTGGGGAAATATCAGATGAGGGAATGACTGTGTCCTGCCAGAGGTGTTATTTCCTCTAAATGACTTTTGACGATCTTCTGTCCTTGTGAAGATGTTGGGAGTGGACAGTGCCAGGACAGTATGAACTGTCATGCGGCATGGCGGATACCAGAGGAGGGTGCAGGGAACAAGCATTTATAGAGCCTGCCACTATTTCCCCTGCTGACCTCCTTTGCGGGGCAGTAGTGGGAAATGGTTAGAGTGCAAGTGTGTAATCAGAGGCTCTAAGCCCGAGTCTTCTCCCAGCAAATGGGGTAATAGTGGTGTCTTACCTCAGACCTGTTGGGAGCTGTCGTGAACACATCATCCATGCCCAGTAAATGCTAATTAACACAATGATGCCATCAAGAGAGCTTTCTTAGACTGATGTGAAGTAGATCTCAGGCTCTGCATTTTCCAGTGGGGTAAACTGAGGCATAGGCAAATTCACTTGTGCAAGATCTTTTATCTAGTAAGTGTCAAAGCTAGGATTCAAACCAGGCTTTCTAGCACTAAATCTTATCGGGTTTTTCTGTTCCATGCTGCCTGAATTTATTGGTAACTCACCTGTGTCTTATAACTCAGACATGTGATGTGGGTCATGAACCCACAGCACCTTTCTGGATCCACTGTGCTGGTGGGTAGCTTTCTGTTTGTGATAATCACGTTTGATGAGCTTGGCGGTGATTTGTATGATGACAGTGACACTCCGGCAGTGTGTTAAGGAGTCTGGGACAGGAGGGACTTTTTTCATTTGTTTTTGCCACATCACCCAGCAGAGAACATATCTGTAAAAGAAGACAGTTTGGTGAACTTGGGAGGAACTCCTCAGCACTCTACTTGTGACCATGACAATTGTGACAGTTTTTCCTTCACACCCTGTCCAAGGTCAGGATTTTGTCGTTGGACCTTGTTAAATCGAGGATAGTGGGCTTGAATGGACTTGGTGTATCATAGAAATAGCCTCATGTGGTGTAAGCTTCTGCTTGGGGTCACCAGCTGCTGCCACAAAGCTGAGTAGCCAGTAATTTCTTACAAATCTTTTCATATTAATAGAAAAATGGAAGGCAGGTGGTGTGCCAGGAGGAGTGCTTTTCCTTTGAGGCTTTGAGGGCCTGTCAGGGGATGAATTTTGCGTCCCCCTCCCCACTCACATGTTGAAGGCCTAACCCCCAGTACTTCAGCATGTGACCTTATTTGGAAATAGAGTCATTGCAGATGTGGCTAGTTAAGATGAGATCCCACTGGAGTAGGGTGGGCCCCTAATCTAGTATGACTAGTGTCCTCTTAAGAAGGGGAAATTCAGACACACGCCCACAGGGACCATGGCTCATCGGCACGAAAGCAGAGACTGGATTAATAGGCATTGAAGCCAAGGAACAGCAAAGATTGCCAGCATCCACCGGAAACTAGGAGAGAGGCATGGAACAGACCGTCCCTCACAGCCTCGGAGGGAGCCAGCCCTGTCGACACCGTGATCTTGAACTTCTGGCCTCCAGGACTATGAGATAATAAATTGTGTTGAGTATGCCCCCCAGCTTGTGGTGCTGTGTTATGCTAGGCCAAATAAAGTAACATAGGGCCCATGGAAAAACAGTGACTTACAAACTCCAGAAGAAAAGCAAGAGCCCCTCCTATGCTTTGGTTAAAGTTTCCATCGGAGCGTGGGAGTCTGGATGCAGGGCTGAGGGTTCCGAAAGTGTCATAGAAAGCAGAGAAGCGGCTCCAGTGGGCAGACCAGCTTCCGAAGAACATGGGTGTTCTGTGAAGGTCATTGCGTGGAGGAGACCTTTTACCTCACTGAGTTTTTTAGAGAGAGCAATTTTGTCCTTTCAGGTTGGAAAAATATTTTCTTCAAGACCACAAAGTGACAGTTAAAAAAAAAAAAATTGGCCACCTGCAAGTCTAAATGTCACCATCTAGAACAGCTCTGCCTGATAGAGCTTTCTGTACCGATGTTTCTCTCGGTCCACCCTCTCTCCCATGGTAGCTACTTGCCCCGTGAGCAGGAAGCACTTGAAATGTGGCCAGTGGGGCCGAAGAACTCAATGTTTTATTTTAATTAATTTAAATGTAAATAGCCACTTGTGCCTGCTGGCTGCTTCTGTGTTGGTCAGTATGGCTCCAGATCACCAGAATAGCGGTGGACTGGGGCCCAAAGGAAGAACCGTGGGTGCCTGGATATCCAGTGGAGGCCACAGGAGGGTTGGGGCTGACTGATCACCCTGGCTTGGCTAGTGCCCTCATGTGTGGTCTTGTCCTCAGCAACAGGGGCCTAGGTGGGAGTAAAAGTGAAGTAACACAGGCAGAATTTTCTGGATGCTTTACTAAAGAGATGCTTAATGTGAGGCTCTGTCTGCCGTTCCTTCTCTGAGCCCGAATGATCTTCAACTGGTTTAGTGCTCGGTAGAGACAGGGTAGATTAAGGCACTTGAAGAGAAGCCAGGAAGCTGGGTCTCTGGCTATGGGCAGACCGAGATGTGTCTTTACAGGTTTCAAGCGCCGGCCCTTGATGTGCCCAGAGGGGCCGCTAGTCCCAACGCCAGGAAGGTGGGGATGTCCAGATGCAAACCACCTTCTCTGAAGCTGGGAGGGTCTCCCCTGGAGTCTGTTGTACTAGACTTGTTGATTGCAGATGCCTGACAAAAGCTACTGAGGCTCAGCCACCTCTGAGTTCTTCACAGTTGCCACCCTGACCCCAGCCGCTGAATCGACGGCTGCCACAGGGACTGTGACCAGAGGATGCCGTTTAGAGAGCGTGCGTGTGGGACATCTCAGAATCTGAGATGGAACCCCGACTGGACAGTATTAGGTGAAGTTTCACACTGAAAAGGGGTCCCTGTGACTGATTTGGCCAGCCCTGGACAAATGAATGTTGTCATTGTACCACCGGCTTTGGCTCAGTGCCTGGTATAATTTAAAAATTGCCTCATTTTCTGGCTCTACTTATTTATCTGATTTCAGAAAGAAACAAATGGTTCACCAAGTCTTGTAATATCTCTAACCCCAAGACAAGCAAGGGGTGTGAGGCAGAGACACGCCATGTCAGGCTAGAGCCTGCCTCTCCCCTGGCCCACGTCGCCCTGGCCGACTGGACTCCAAACAGTGAAGGGATGGCCTAGAAGGAAGGACTGAGTGGTGAGACTGGTGGATGTGCAGCTAGAATTCCTGGGCTTGGAGGGCAGGAGTTTTAGTTTGAGTAGAAGTTAGGAAGAGAAAGGAGGTGAGGGAAACCTGTTGTCAACCTCCAGCAGATTTGGTAGCTTGTGCTACATGAGCAGCATCATGCTTGGGGACTCGGGGGACATCAGTAAGTAGTCATAGCTGACAGTAGCTGATGCTTATATTGGTAGTGCCTATAGTGTGCCAAGCCCAGTTCTGAGCTTAATACTTTACATACATTAGCCCACTTCAGCACAGTCGCTGTCTTTTCCAAGCACTCATAAACTCATTGCAGACAAGATTAAACAAAGCAACAAAAGACATCAAGTGATGCAGGGTAATACGTCATGAGCACTGTTAGGCACAAAGAGAAAACCCTAGGTCCCCAATGACCAGGGATGCATCATTTGATCTGGGATTTGAAGGAAAGGTGGCCAGGGAGCAAGCCTGAGGTTGCCCCACACAGGGGTGCACAAGGCCAGGCTGGGGGACAGTGGGTATCTCACTTGGGCTGACTGGAACAAGTTACAGGTCACAGGTTTTTTCATTTGAATCTAATTATTTGACTGTAGTAGCCATCAGCAGATGGAGAGTTCAGAAGGACTGCACTGAAATAATGAATAATTTGCAGATGCAGTCGGTAGCCCTGGTGTCTTGGTGTGCCATTCTGTTCCAGCAGGATGCGTGTGAAGAGTGGCTCACAGCCCCATCTGCTCTGCTCCTCCTGGCTCGAGCTTTGCTTTAATAACCTCTCTGTCACCTGTTTACATGAGGTCATCCAACTCCTCTTTTTCTCCTTTTCTGTGTTGAAATAATCATGGCCGCTACTTGCTGTGAAGGACTTAACTAGTACTGGGTAGGATTGACCTCTCAATTCAGTAAACATTTACTGAGTCCTCAGGACAGTGCTTGCAGTGAGCATGCAGAGGAGGTGATTCCAGCCTGCAAGTGGAGGCAGAGCTTGAGCCAGCAGGCCTGGCCACTGCCTGGAAGTTGGGGGGTGAGGGGAGTGTGGAAGGTGAGCCAGGATGCTTAGCCTCAGCCACTGGGGAATGCGAATGATAGTCCTGGGGGAAAGAGAAAACAAGAGGAGGAATAGATTTGTGGGATGGAGAACAGTGGGGTAATGAGCTCCATTTGGGACATTTAAGTTTGAGACAGGACCTTCCCTGGAGACATTAAGCAGGCAATAAAAAGACCCCCAACGTAGAGGCCTCGAGGCCCTGCGGTTGCAGTGTGAAATAATCCGGCTTCGGCTTCCTTCCCTTTCCTTCTCAAGTCGTTCCCCATGGAGTCACTTTAGACTGGGGGGGAGGATAGTTGCTTCCTCAGTCTCCCTAGCCTTTATCCTCACACTTGAATGCTAAATCCAGAACTCCTCGTTCCTGCTAAGTAGTTCAAAAGCTCCAAGGGATCCTTGGAACAGTCGCACCCTGGTGGGACTTTTCAGAGCACTCCTGGGGTTAGAAGAGAAATTTCAGGGTAACCGCAGAATAATGTGAGCTATAACTGGCCCGAGTGATCTTCTGGCTGGGACCTGGATGTGAGGCTGGCATGTTTGAAGGTTGGTGAATGCCTGTTGACCCACATGCCCCAACCGGGTGAACTCCTTCTACCTTTTGATTCCTAACTAATTGCAGTGAACAATACGCCAGCTTGTCTTCTGTAAAATGAGAGGGTGACTATGCCCACCAGCCTTGCTGCTTTGGTTGGACAGGTCAGTACAGTGCCTTGAAACTCTACTTATTCATCTGTGAAATGAAGGGATTTGGTGAGATGCCGCTTAACGTGACTTCCAGCACGAGCATTTTATGTAGGTCAGTGATCCTTTGTTCAGGGAGTGATCTTTTTTCCAGAGGAACCGTTCTGCAGTTGCTGGTTAGCTTATCATCTTGGCAGGGAGCAGCATGGTGAAGCGAGCAGAACATGGCCTCCGGAGTCAGCAAACCTAGTTAAAATCCACTTGCCAGAAGTCTGTCACGTGGCTTAGCAGCGGGCCTCTTGGCAATTAGCTGCTTTTCACCAGTCTGCAAGTTTCCTCACCTGTAAAATGGGATGATGATATGCATTTCAGGTCCAGTGGGTGAGAATATGTATCAGGCATCTACTTTTGTGACTATTTTTAAAATGGCTTTATTGAGATATAACTCACATACCAGAAAGTTCACTTTTTTGAAGTGTACAGTTCATCAGCTTTTAGCCTCTTCACTAACTTGTACGTAAGGTACCACTATCCAATTCCAGAACATTTCATCATCCCAAGAGGAAATCCCATTCCTGTTAACTCACTCCCTGTTCGCTTCTCCTCCTAGCCCCTGGCAACCACTAATCTGTTTTCTGTCCCTATGGGCTTGCCTGTCCTGGACGTTTCATTGAAATGGAATCAGACAATATGTGATCTTTTGTGTCTGGCTTCTTTTGCTTAGCATAATGTTTTTAAGGTTCATCCATGTTGTAGCAGGTATTGGTTCTTCATTGTTTGTATTGCCAAATAGTGTTTCACAGTATGAATATACCACGTTTTGCTTATCTGTTAATCATTCGATGGACATGTGGGTGGTTTCCACTTTTTGGCTGTTATGAATAATCCTCCTGTGAGCATTTGTGGACACGGTTTTGTGTAAACATACGTTTTCAGTTTTCTTGGGATCCCATTGTGTTTTTGATTTGCATTTCCCTAATAATTAAGGATGCTTATTGACTATGTCTGTGTCTTCTCTGGCTAAATGTATATTCAGTTCTTTATTCATTTAAAGCATTAGGTTGTGTTTTTATTGTTGAGTTGTAAGAGTTCTTTATATACTTTGGATGTTGTGCCTGGCTTTTAAATAGGCATACAACCAGCGTTAGTTCCCCATTCCAGGTCTCTCGCAGAACTCTATAATCTTTTAGGTGACCTCTAGAACTAACTGCCCAGATACTTAATCCTCAGCATCCTGAGTCTTAAACCATCCCCTTGTGTCTTGTTCAAAGCTCTTCTTAGCACAAAGCCCTGAGCCATTTTGATCCTGGAGCCCCAGTCTGGAACTTGGAACAGCAGAGGGATAGCTGGGGTCTGGAGATGGGCTCCAGCTGAATCCACGGGGCAGTGGCTACTACCAAGTCTCATTTTTTTTCTAGATGGAGGACTTAGGGGTAACTACAGATTTTTGGCTGCATGGAGTCCTCTGTCCTGTGCTGTGGACACCTGCATGTTGGGGGGCTGGAGTCCACAAAGAGGTATGTCTAAGGACACGGGCTTCTTTCCACTGCCACTGCCAAGATGAGCAGCGTATTTTCCAAGAGTGATCTGGCAATTGTAAGTTGTATATAAAAATGTCCCAGGGAAAATCGTGTGTCTGTTTTAAAGAGAAGGGAGTTTTCTAGGAAACCTTTGACCTGGACATTCTTCTCTATTCTGAGAACTGTACCCTGTGTCCCCAAAATGTGATCTGTACTTGGTTGCCCCTCTGCTTTTGTGCCCATCATCTTCTTCCTCTATTTCTCTTCCCTGGTGTGTGCAGCCCTCCCTTTCAGCCAGTAAAGATCCAACCCGCAGGGTCTGGCAGGGTCTCCTGTTCCTCCCCAAAAAAGCCTTTTAGGTTTTCTACGGCTGGGGCCTCTTCCTGCACACCTGGGGAAGAGGTGCCTGCAAAGCAGTGAAGGCCTTGGGAGTCCCACCTAGACTGTCCTCCAGAGAGCCATCTCCACTAGTTTGTGAAACTGCCATGCCACGTTTCTGTCCTAAAGACTTGGTCTTTCCTTAGACATAGATTTGATGGGTCGTGGACAGACGTTATTGATTCTTCCTTATAAGTCAGTCAAGGCAGTTTACAGTCTCTGTAATGCCCAGGAAATTTGCTTTGGAAGACAAAGCCAGCCCAATGGCATTTGGATGATGCTGACTTACGTTAAAGAGGAGAAGATACCCCTAGATGTGCAAGTCTTTTATAGGAACAGCTGTCTATGATGAGTCCTCATGCTCTTTTTGCTTCTTTGAACATTCTGGCCTGCCCCTACCTAGCTGCCATTTTCTTGATTTCGTAGAGAAGCACATTCTACCCTCAGAAAATCTGCTGTCCATTTAGAATGATAAGATAAATCAGAAAATTACCCATTGTTAGAGCTAAAAGATTCCTTGGGGATTGTCCAATCCATTATTTTCAATCTCCTATCCTGACAAAAAGGAGTATTTTGTATGAGAAAAAAAAAAAAAGAAAGTTTTCCCTTGGTAAATAAATTTGGGCCTCAGAGCATATTGTATGTCCCTCTTGGAGATCCACAGTGTGCACTGCTATAGTAAAGGCTCTTTGAAAAGTCCTGAAAAAAGAAAACCGCTTTATTTGATTTAACCCAGCATTTCTTAAACTGTTTTGACCTCATATTTTTCTTCTTTTTTCATAATAAATATTAGCACCTCACAGGACACTAAGCACAGTTTGGGAAGCATTGCCTCCTTCATGGAAGAGGAGATCTGTATTCAGAAATATTAAGTGACTTGCTCAAAATCACCACAAAGCCAGACTTCATGAAGCCAAATTTTCTAACTCCCACTCCATTGTTCTTTCTACAATTTATAACCATGTCATGGCTGAGTAAGGGTTTATGACTTTTTTAAATGTTGTCATTTACATTCCTAATGAAAAATGTAAAGGCTTTAGGGTCATACTGACGTGTGTTTGAATTCAGGTCCTCTGATTTTACCAGCTCATGACCTTGGGGGAGCGAATCCTGCTAGTCTCTCTGGATCTCTTTCTTCTGTAAGGTGAGGATGATGATAATGACCTCCCAGGGTTGCTGTGAGGCTTAGATGAGAGAGTGTATGTAAAGATCAAGTTCATGTTCTTATCTTTGTTTTCTCTGACGTTTTTATCATACCAGGTTCTGTGCCACTTATCTATGATTTCAAAAGGCGAACCATATTACAGACACCAAAACGTGAATCATGGTGATCATACTGAGTATTTATCGAATGGTGACTGAGAAAGTGAATACGCAGGAGATAGGAGGAGTTACCTGTGAAAAATCAGAGCTATACTGAACTGATCAATATTCACGAAATTGGAGAAATAACAAAGGTGGGACAGGCTAGAGCATGGAAATTAATGGGGGCCGAGGGGACAGGCTGTGCACTGGTAGGACATATTCAGGATCTCAAGCTATCTGCCTGCCACTTCTGCATCCCTACCGCGTCCAACTGTGGTTGAGCTTTCTTTATTAAATATGTAGCAGTTTGTTTTTGAAATACAATATCTTCAAAAACAAAAATAATGCCAGCCCTGCCAACAAAGTTTGTCCCGAGGGGGCAAAGGTGAAGGACAAGTGAAACGTTGCAAGAGGACAGGACAATACAAAGGATGGGGTCCAGAGTGAAAGAAGGGGCCTACGGAGCTCAGCACAGTTACTCTAAGATGAAACCAAGTGTCTCCCCAGGGCACACACATGGAAGAAAAGTGCTTTCAAAGGGAACAAAAGAGAGAGCCGGCCATTCCAGGACTTCTGCTCTTCTCTGCAGAAATCCTCCTCTCCTCACCAACTCTTCACCAGCCTCTAAGCTTGCTTGACTAGCTTTGGAATTCGTACTTTGTATTTTTTGAGATGGAGTCTCACCCAGGCTGGAGTGCAGGGGCGCGATCTCAGCTCACTGCAACCTCTGCCTCCAGGGTTCAAGCAATTCTCCTGCCTCAGCCTCCTGAGTATCTGGGACGACAGGCACCCACCACCATGTTCGGCTAAGTTTCATATTTTCAGTAGAGATGGGGTTTCACCATGTTGGCCAGGCTGATCTTGAACTCCCGACCTCAAGTGATCCACCCACCTCGGCCTCCCAAAGTGCAGGGATTATAGGCGTGAGCCACCATGTCTGGCCGGAATTTGTGCTTTTTGCCTTTTAATTTAGTCCGGTGCCCAAACATGAAGCACGAGCGTTTGTTTACTGCCAGCTTGGAGGAGACACATGCCTGATACTGACTCACCAGTTGCATTGGTGGTGGACTTGGCTCCTTCCCTGGGCTTCAGCCCATGTGTGCACTAGTCTGATCCCTTGCTCTGGAATATATTAGGACTAACAGGTGTGCAGGCCCCGAAGGACCCGTCTGTTTTGATATCTGCCTTGTCTAGTTGCTCTCTGATTTCTCGTGGTCCTCACCTCCTCCAGGTCTTCTCTCTGCCAGTTTCTGAGCAGCACTTTCAGGAGCACAGTGTGTGGGTGACAGTAAATAAGTCTCCTGAGGCCTTGACCAGGAGCACAGACAGCTTTGCCCTGGTGAGGGACAGTAGAGAGAGCACCAGTTTGTGTCCTGCTGCAGCTGCACTTTGCACAGAGTGCCTCTTCATCTGGCAAGCAAGTGTGCATTGTGCCAACCCTCGTCTGCCATGCCAGGTGCTGGCTCTTTCTCCGGGGCGCTACCAGGCTAAGCATGCTGCTGGCACCGAGCGAGTCACAGCTTCTCTAATTTATTTACCTCAAATCAAACAAACCCTGACTCCTGCTTTGAATTTAGGCTGGTATTTTCCCGAAGGACAGAAGGGCAGCATCTCTGCAGAAGGCCTTCTGTGTGCTTTGCCTGGGATCTCTGGGGGGTTTGCATGACTCCTGGGGACTTCAGGAGGCCACTTTGGAAAACAAGTGTCAGGTCCTCAAAAGGTTAAACGTAGAGTCGCCACATGTCCTAGCAGTTCCACTCCCAGGTATGTACCCAAGAGGAATAAAAACACGTGTCCACGTGGTTGCAGCGCAGCAAAAAGTAGAAGCAGCCCAAGTGTCCATAAGCTGACGAGTGGATAAACAAAATGTGCAATAATATTCCACTGAATATTATTTGGCAATAAAAGGGAATGGAATGCTGATACATGCTACCACATGAGTAAACCTTGAAAATTTTATGTTAAGCAAAAGAAGCCAGACAGACGTACACATATTGTGTGATGCCATTTATATGAAATGTCTAGAACAGGCAAGTCTGCAGAGATAGAAGATAGAGATTCATGGTGTCCAGGGGCTGTGGGAAGGGGGAGTGGGGAGTGACTGCTAATGGGTATGGTGTTTCTGATCATCAGGGTGATGATAATGTTTTGAAATTAGATAGCAGTGATGGTCACACGGTTGTATTCAAAACCACCAAACTATTGAACTATCCTTTTTTTTTTTTTTTTTTTTTTTTTTGGGAGAGGGTCTCACTCTGTCACCCAGGCTGGAGTGCAGTGGTGCAATCTTGGGTCACTGCACCACAACCTCTGGCTCCAGGGTTCAAGCAATTCTCCTGCCTCAGCCTCCCGAGTAGCTGGGATTACAGGCATGTGCCACCACACCCTGCTATCTTTTGTATTTTTAGTAGAGACAAGGTTTTGCCATGTTGGCCAGGTTGGTCTTGAACTCTGGCCTCATGTGATCTGCCTACTTCAGCCTCCCAAAATGCTGGGATTAAAGGCATGAGCCACTGCACCGGCCTGAACTATACATTTTTAAAACATGAACTTTATGGTATGTGAGTTGTTGTGTCTATAAAGCTGTTACTTTAAAAATTGCCCTGCTGGGGATGTGGTCCCAGCAAATAGGGAGGCTAAGGCAAGGAGAATCGTTTGATCCCAGGAGTTTGAGCCTGGACAACACAGTGAGACCCTGTTTCAAAAACAAACAAAACCTGCCCGAAACTTACCTTTGTAGCCAAGTCCTTCATGGACATAGACAGGCTAGAGGTCAGATGGAAAGAAGTGAGAAAATTTATCTTGGGCGAGGACATTTATTCTGCCCCTGTTGGGGGAAGCACCGTGCCATGGGTGTGGAGGAGCAGTGTTCAGAGAGGAGTGTCCTGTGGCATCCATGATATTCGTTCAAAATTTGCCAATGTCTTGGACGTCCTGAGTTCCAGTCCCTGCCCGTAAATGAGTTCCACTTGTGGCCTGGTAGATTTCAGTGATTAATAAATAAATGTTCATCCTTATACATTTAAAAACATTTTATTTGGAATTAGTGTCCAGTTAACTAAAATACTGCAAAAATGAAAATAGTACAAAGACTACCCCATACCCAGATTCCCCTCCCCTATACCCTGTATCCAGATTTTTCTGTTATCACTTCACCCCATTGGTTTTGTCATGCCCTTGAATGTACTGTCTCTCACTGTTGCTCTTTTGGTTGTCGTGTGTGTGCCTGTGGTGTATTTGTATATACAGACACACTAATGATAGTTATTTGACTTGACGGTAAGTTACAAATATCATGGCCCTTTATTCCGGCACCATCCAGAATGGTAGCTACTAGCCACAAGTAGCTATTTAAACTAAAACTAAACAAAACTTTACATTCAGTTCCTCAGTCACACCAGCCACATTTTCAAGGGCTCCATAGACACGTGTGGCTGCCTCAGACAACAGAGACTACAGAACCTCTCCAGTAGCACACACAGCTCCTCTGGACAGCGCCGCGTTACCCCTGATGCTTCAGTGTGTGTTTCCCAAGAATAGGGCACTCTCATACATGGTACAGAGATCAACTTTAGGGAATGTAACACTGATACAGTATTTTTATCCGAGCCACTGTTTGCATTCCAGTTTTGTCAGTTGACCCAGTGGAGTTCTCCTTTCTTTTAGAATGTAGGTCTTAGGTCTTGTTTGTGAGCCCAGATCTGCTGGTCTGTACGCGGGGAACATGTATAAAACAGGACTGCTAAGTCTTTAATTGAGCCTGTGCCTTTTCTATACCCTTTCTTTCCATAAACTCGAATCCTTCCTCTAACTCATGTGCGGATGGATCGGGTCTGGGCCCTGGAGCCCAGGTTGCATTTCCTTAGCTCAGAATTGTTTTAATGCTTTTGTCACTGGTTGAATAACTCAAGGTGCAGCTTCCTTCTGTGCTGACATTTGGTCTGTGAGCAGGTGTGGCTCTGCTCTTAAATCAGCAGAAAAGATTTCCTGTGAGTAAAAGGAAATTGGCCTTCCCAGCAACCACACTGTTTTTCTTTTTTCTAATCGTTTTCCCCAATTTTTAGCTTGCAACTAAGAAAAGGCTCATCTTGTTCTTTGTTTCTTATTTTATGGCTTAGTCGTGACCCTGTAGCTCTGAATCACTTCATGTGACCCAGGACCAATGGGGCATTGGGAGCTTCTGGCCCCAAACTCCTGGTGTAGCAGAGGCCAGATGTGCAGGGCCCTTGGCAGTTCATTTTCCCCTGCAGTCCAGGAGAAAGGTGGGCTTCTAGCGATTTTCAGCCATGGTTTGGGTGAAAAGCTGGGGTAATGAGCAAATTGCAGAGTGGTTTTTATTCTTTCACCAACTGGTGTTACAGCTTATCCTCCAGGGGTTTCTGGTGACTTAATGGGATTTCATGGCATGAGTAGGTATGGAAAACAGATTCCTGAGTCACTGACTTCACGTCCATAGACATTCCCCATCCTCTAATAATTCTTAGGATTTTGTCAGTGTAAAAGCTGGCAAACAAGAAATCAACAGGCTTATTATTCTTGAATCCTTTCCTGTATTTCAAGTTGCCCCTTAGAATGTATCCTCATACTTCCTCCCACCTTTTTGTCTGGATTCAGCAAGTCTTAGAAGAGTAGAATCTTTAGCAAGGTAAGACCTTGGTAGGAATACTATATGAGCCACATACTTTGAGCCAGGATGGAAAAGGGAAATGAATTCATGCAGAGAGAGTGGAAATGGAGCTGATAGCTTCATTTTCTGCTTAACTAAAACGGAATGAAAAGGGCTTGGCTGGCAGGGTCAGGACCACAAGGCGAGCTGCTGAGAGCCGTATGGTGCAAGACGGCAACAGAGTTTCTACCCCTTGACCACCTTTTGAGAACTGACGGGGAAGACTCTTAGCGCTGGGCCTGCATGGCTTGTTTGGAGGAGTAAATTGAGTATACTTGATGCTGGTGAAAGAACCAGAGAGCTTCCCTGCATCCAGCCATTGGAAGGAAAACATACATTCGGACATTCTCTGTTAGTATCTTGTGTGTAACATGAGGCACCCTAGTTGGGTAAATGGCTTTGATTGGCCTTTGTGGTTCCACAAGGGTTGCTGTGTTTTGTAGGATTGTAGTTCCTGTTGTACTCCACAGCTCCAGCCTAGGGATTTTTTTGTTATTCAGTAGCATCCTCCCGGCTTCAACAAAGGGTATTGGCCCAGGACAGTAACTCCTAGGAGTGTCTGAGAGCTGATTTTGTCTCAGGTCAGCTCTGGCCTTGGAGATGCCCTCACTGGGAATCCAGACAGAGCGGAGGGCATCTTTCCCAGGAGTGCGTGCTCTCTGCTTCCTGCTGTGGGATTTCCCTCAGGGAAACACCTTGGCCGCCCTGACACTGGTGTGTGCGGGCCCCTTCTGGTAATAGAGTTGCAGTGCCCCGGTGAATGCTTCTTCAGGGCATTGGCCCCTCCGCCTACCAGGGCATGCCTTCCTCTGCCACTTGAAGTCAGCAAGGGCGCCAAAGGGGACCAGCCTTCCCTTCATTCTCCTGTCACCTGATCCTGCGGCTTCCACTTTATCATGGTTCTTTTCCCATTTGTCAGTGCCAAGGTCTTTGGGTCATCCCTCGAGTCTCTTGTCTGCACCTTCCCTACGGGTTTCCATCGCCTCTCAGATGCTCCTCTGTGGTGGGTGCCAGAGCCCCTGGCCACATGCATTCATTTCCCATTCAGAAGTGGTACCATTCCTCCCTCCTCTCTCAGCCATCTCCTGTGACTCCTCAACAGAACAAAATCGAAAGTAGGCACCAAAGACCTGCCACACCGACTCCAGCCTTTCCAGACCCTTTTGTCACTTGCTGCAAGAGCCCTCAACCACAGGCATGGTTTTATTCTTCCTGATGTTCCCTTAGAGGGGTTTGGTCCTGTTTTATCTCATTTTCATATTGTGCTTTGTATTGTATCTGCACACTATCCCAGGTCCTGTAGGCAGTGGATGGCTTATGAATCTTAAATAAAAATGGGTCTTATCTGTCCCTGGAACCCAGTGCTCGCCGGCCTCTGTGTTTCAGCTCACCCCTGGCTTCCCCTTGGGGTGCACTCTCGTGTGTAAAGCTGGTGCTGACTCTGAAAGCACTCCTTCCATTCTCTGAAGCCTGCACCATTCAATGGGCAACAGTTGTGACTTCCTTCTGTAGTCAGTACTCTCTTCTCCCCTTGCCTCATCTCGTCATGTTGACCTCCTGAAAAGCAGGTAACCCTTTCTTTCACAATGCCAGTGGTCACCTACCACTCTTGGGGTGGTGCTTGGATGTCGTAGGTGCTCAGCAGATATTCCTGGGTGCTGCTCACTCTGGCCTCTACAGTCCTCAGCTTAGCAGATTTGGAAATTTGACTCCATAAATGTAAGGATTATTGGGTTCTAAAAGACGGGTTCATACTAATTCTATAAAAGGCTAATGGATCAATCTGAATCATTTAAAGAAAGAGAATCCTAGCATCTAGAGAAGCTAGGCCTACAAATCTAGGTGTTTTCTCCTTGGCCAGAAGGTCCTCTCTGGAATCCCAGTAAGAGATGAGAAAGTTGCTGATTTAGCACAGAATTTAAGCAAAAGGCTTAAGTGGTCATGTACTTCTAAATGTATTTATAAATCATGAAAACATTCTCTGCTCATGGGATACTTCTCTTAAAGAACCTGCATGAGACATCTAGAATCAAATATTCCCTTCCCCCCTCAACAGTGAAAAACCTATAACTTATTTCTAGACTTCACTAAGATTAGTGTCAATTATCTTTGTAACATCGTCTCTCTTTATTTAGGTGTGACATATCGTAGTTATGCCAAGTTGGTAGATACTCTCATAAATTACATTTTACGTCATTTTGGAGTGACAGATCAGATGGCTTGTCAAATCCTGGTTTTGTAATTTTTGAGGGTTCCTTCTTTTAGGATCTGCAGATCTCTATTTATAAATTAGTACAGCATAACACTCCTATGAGGGAAATGATAAATATGTGTGCCTCGATTCTAGAAATCACAATCTCAACACCATACGAGTTAGGAGTCCACAATAGTGTGTATTTGGCCATTAGTAAATCAGTGGTCCCCTGGGTGTGTGAGCCATGCTATTTTTAAAACCATTGCTGACTTCAGTGATAAAGAGAGTACAGAATGTGCCTTCCCAGGCTTGTGAGCTTACCATGAGTAATACCCATGGTTATTATGATGTCAGAACTTAAATATTCTTTACCAAGAACACAACTGTGGCGTCATGGAGCATGGGAATGCATTTAGGGGGCAGGGTGTGGAAAGTCCATTTTTCCCAGAGAAAACATCAGCCCAGGGTAAAAGCTGATTCTCCCATGGGGGCACTTAGGCCTGTATGCCGCAGTGTCGGACTCCTGTTGTCAATGTGAAGGGCATCTTCCCATTTTAGTCACCAGAGAGTGACTTGCGTTAAAGTTTGCAAACCAAACCAGAACATTTGTCACTGAAGATCCCCTGCCTTCCCCTTGTTCAGAAAAGTTATTAGGGGGGGATTCGTGCGCGCACACTTGAAATCACACACATTGGTGATGATGAGAGTTGTTTCAGCATTTGACACGTTGATCTTCTGAAGCATTCTCATGGGGCGTGGAAGTGATGCTAAAATATGGAAGAAAGGGACTGAACTATTTCGGAATTTTAAAGTTGTCTTTAAAAACGTGTGCTCTGATTTTGCTAGGTGAGCATCACAACAGCATTATACTGAACTACGTTAATTGTGGCTCATTAGGGATGGGAGCATTAAGGAATATTCCAGCACTGGTTAGGATGGCCTAAGTTATACAGCAGTAACAAACAACAGAGGTTTGTTTCACACTTGTGCCACATCTTGGGTCAGCTGGGGTCTCTGCTCTTTGTTACCCTCTTTCACTAACCAGGCGAAGGAGCTGCTCCTCCCTGGACTGTGGTTGGCTACCGTAATATCAGGGAAAGAGGAGTCACACACTGGTCGGAAAGGCTTTTGCCTGGGAATGCTACTTCTCACGTACTTTTTTTTGTCCAAGGTGGATCATTTGGCCCAGACTAATTCTAAGTTACATGGCTTAGCTTACCTGAATTACAGCACAGCTTTTCAAAGTCAAGGGTGTAAGACAGTGTATTAGGATACAGACGAAAATTTGAATATGTATACTTTATCTCACTTTATCCTTTAAATTTTTCTGTATTTGTGTTTTTGGTTACTGATACTGTATTAGAAAGTAAAACATAGATTATTTTTAAGTATAAAAATCATGTATATCAGGAGTGTTCTTTTTTTTCCTGATTAACTGCTTAATCAAAAAAGTTGAGGTCATTGTTTATACAGTAGATACAAATCTGCAATAAGCATATTGTACGTAGAAACTAGGTCTCAGTTATGACCAAGGATAGTGCTTTTGGTTAAAATGTTACATGGAAAAGAGATGCAGAAGCTTTGAAAGTAAATTCTATTCTGTGTTAGCTAGGCCTCGGGGAGCTAGCTGACCACCCTCCCCTCAGTTTTCACTAAATGCTTGTTTAGGACTGTATTAGTCTGTTCTTATATTGCTATAAAGAAATACCTGAATCTGGGTAATTTATAAAGAAAAGAGGTTTAATTGGCTTCCGGTTCTGCTGGCTGTGCAGGAAGCATGATGCTGGCATCTGCTCAGTTTCTGGGGCAGCCTCAGGAAACTTACAGTCATGGGGGAAGATGAAGGAGGAGCCAGCTTTTCACATGGCCAGAGCAGGAGCAAGAGAGAGCGAGGGCGGAGGTGCCACACACTTCTAAACCAGCAGATCTCGCAAGAAAACTCAGTCCTATTACAAAGACAGTACCAAGATGTATGGTGCTAAACCATTCTTGAGAAGCAACCCCCATGACCCAGTCACCTCCCACCAGGCCCCACCTCCAACACTAGGGATTACCATTCAAGATTTGGGTGGGGACGCTGATCCAAACCATATCAGGGACTCACTATTTTATATATATATATATATATATATATAATATATGTGTATATATATAATATATGTATGTATATATATGCATATATATACACACATATAATATATGTATATATATGCATATATATACACATATAACATATGTTATATATTATACATGTTATATATAATATGTCATGTATTATATATAATATATGTTATATATGTATGTTCATTTACTCCTCACAAGGACCCTATGAAATATGGTTACTGTCTCCACTTTAGAGATGAGGGGATAGAGGCAGAAAGGGGTTAAGTAACTTGCCGAGATCACACATTTAGAAAGGGCAGCACTGGCATCTGACCTAGTTGTTGAGAACGCAGAAACAATCTGAAAATGAGCTCTTGGAATACAGACTCCTATGAAGATAGGGACGGCCTACATCACCAAATGCCATCCTTTCTGTTTTAAAGCAAGATATAGGAGAGCTATCAGACGTCTTAGATGTATGCCGGGAGGAAGGTGCCCCACTGCAAGAACCAGTATTATCTGAGTGGGCACCTCCTCCCAGCACTGGGTGTAAGTGGCTCAGTGCCATGGAGTTGTTGGGTAATAACGCCAGGACTGGCTTGATGACAGTGACTCACAGTAGAAAAATGTCTTTGCAACAGACCAAAGAACCCACTTTAATTTGCACAGCTTAGAATGGGCCACTGGTTGCCCTGCCAAAGGATCGCTGTACCAGCTGATTTTCATATCCACAAACACACACACACAAAAGCAGCTATTTAAATATTGCAAATAATAGTGCATTGCATTTTTATTGTGCTTTATAGTTTACAAAGCACATTACAATGCTACTTTATTTTTCTGAGTATGCTCCCAATATGATTTCACTTGCCTTCTCTCTTCTCACCTTTTTCTCATCTGTAGTTTCTTTTTCCTTTTCCTCTCAGCATCCCTGCCAACTTTCCCCACACTCCAGCTTTCTTCCTTTCGTTTCTTCCTGCTCTTCTCTCTCCCTGCGAGTTGTGGAGGTGGTACCTTTCCCAAAGTGATCCCTAATTGAGTTTAGTCAGATGTCAGTTAAAGGCAACTGAGGGGAATGAAACAATTCTCCAAGGAACAAAAGAGTTGTAACATGGAGCTCCTGTTGTAAATAGCAGTTGCTATTTAAATTGAGTAAGAAGGATGGATTATTGTGCTTTAAGAGGGGGATGAAATGAATCCTGTATTTAAAGAGAGCCCAGGGGAAAGGGTTATCTGCATCTCGCATCCCTGGCATCACTGTGTCTGCAAAACATCTTTCACAAAGTTTTCTTTGCAGTTAGAGAACAGCCTATGAGAGAAATGCTCAAAGAAATACATAAACATGAGTACAAGGGGTGTGCAAACAGGTGTTGCACTGAGAGCAGAACCCAGATGGTGGCCCTTTGTCCTGGTTTCTTTATATAACTCAGCAAGAAGTTGAGGTTTAGAAAAGGCAGGTTTGAGGAAGTGCCGTCTGTGGCCTCTTAACTGTGGACGTCGCTGATGAGAACAGATCGAACTTTGGATGCCTTCCTTAGAAATTTTGTTGTTTTGAAGTCAAACCTCAATCACAATGAACAAATATATTTGCATAAGGAGAGGAGGTGTATAGTACCCTGGCAGGAATTAAGACTAAAACGTGGGAGTAAAGCTGTAGATGCTTCTGTTGCTTTTCAACCAAGAGGCCACAGACACAGGCTGGGAGGCTGAGAGGGCAACCTGCCATTTGGCCAGCACCACTTTGCAATTGTTATAAATACTTTATCGTAGCTTGAGTACAGACATGCCTTTTCAACGAAATACATCCTGAGTTTTATTTTGCAGAGGGTACTCGTTTCATAGGGTGACTGTAACAAACTAACACAAACTATTACTAGGTGGCTTAAAACAACGGAAATGTCTTCTCTCACAGTTTTGGAGGAGGAGTCGGCAGGGTCACGTTCCCTCGGAGACTCCAGACAAATCCCCTCCTTGCCTACTCCCGGCTTCTGATGGCTCCCAACAATGCTGGGCATCCCTTGGCTTACAGCTGCATGGCTCCAGTCTCTGCCTCTGTCGCTGTGTGGCCACCATTCTGTGTATATGCCTGTGTCTCCTCTTATAAGTACACCAGTCATATGGGATTAGGGCTCACCTTAATGACTTTATTGTAACTTGATTACCTCTGAAAAGACCCAATTTCCACAAAAGATCACATTCACAGGTACTGGGGGTGAGGACTTAACATATCATTTGGTGGGGGGACACATAGTAATAGAATCTACTCAGTTTTTAGTATAAATGAAAATTAGGGCCAGGTGCGATGGCTCATGCCTGTAATCCTAGCACTTTGGGAAGCCGAGGTGGGTGGATCACCAGAGGTCAGGTGTTTGAGACCAGCCTGGCTAGCATGGTGAAACCCCATCTCTACTAAAAATACAAAAATTAGCCGGGCATGGTGACGCATGCCTGTAATCCCCACTACTCGGGAGGCTGAGGCAGGAGAATCATTTGAACCTGGGAGGTGGAGGTTGCAGTGAGCTGAGATCTCACCACTGCACTGCAGCTTAGGTGACAGAGCAAGACTCTGTCTCCAAAAACAAAAGGAAAAAAAAAATTAGCAGTGACATGGTGACACCACCACCAAAATGGGAAAGAATAGAGTAGATTTCCAGTTCTGAGTCTGTGTGCAGCAAACATTTCTGAAGTAGAACCTGAGTTAGCTCAAAAAGGCACCTCAGCTGTGGACTGGGCAGGAAATGGGTGTTCAGTTAGTAAAACGCATCATTTTACTTTATCAACATAGTACCAGATATTTAAGGCTAACAAATGCACTTTTGCACAAAAGAGAAAAAACCTACCAGATTTTTAGTCTTGATTTAGACTTTACCAAACATTTCTAAAGGATAGGAAAAGTCCATATGAGGCTTACCTTGCGTTGCCAGGCACACACCTGGCCTCACTATCTGCTGCAGGTCTGGTTAACTTGTCTCTTGAGGTGCTCAGTGAGGATTTTGAACCAGTAGTGAATGGAGGGACATTGGTATGTCATGTTAGGAAGTGGCTGAAAAATTCAGGGAAGGTGCTTTCGTAAAGGTTTGTGACTCAAACACCTGAAAACGAGTACTGCTGAAACTTTAACCATCCTTATTTAGAACATTTCAGGGACCAAGTGAGCAGCCTTCTAGATCTTTGAAAAAACTTGGATTTAAATGGAATTCCTCTGGGTTGAAACCAGAAGTACAGCTGATTTTGTTTTTATAGTTTGTGGGTGTTTGCCTTTTTCATCCCATCAAGTTTATTTAAAAGGTTGTCTTCTTGAGATCCTCCATTGGAAAGAAAATGCAGGGTTGAAAAATGGAACAATGTGGATGGCAGGTGAGAGAGGGTGCGTGAGGAAGGACCAAGTCAGGGCTCCTTCTCGATGCTGAGGGGCATGAAGAGGGGTGGCCTGACCTTGCCCGCCTGCTGCCAGCCACTCCTGAGGTGGCTTTGGGGACCTGCTTAGGTTCTGCCTCAGACACACACAGAATCACAACTGGAAACCTAGTTTTTGTGTTACTAATAAGCCACTCCCAATTGTCTCTCTCTGTCTCTCTCTCTCTCTCTCTCTCTCTCTCTCTCAGAGACAGGGTCTACTTTGTCACCCAGGCTGAAGTGCTGTGGTACAATCATAGCTCGCTGCAACCTCTACCTCCCAGCTTCAACTGGTCCTTCCACTTCAGCCTCCCGAATAGCTGGGACCACGGGTGTGCACCACCACTCCTGGCTAATTTTTTTTTGTTTTTTGTAGAGACAGGATTTCACCATGTTGCCCAGATTGGTCTTGAACTTCTGGGCTCAAGCAATCCACCCACCTCAGCCACCCAAAGTGTTGGAATTACAGGTGTGAGCCACTGCACCTGGCCCCGATTCTCTTTTATACCAAAGTGAGTACAGTTGCCCCTCAGTAGATTGAGAGGTACTTTCCTATATGGCCTTTTTCAGAAGCGTTGTAACATCAACTCATGCAGAGCTTAATTTAAAATAGACACTATGCTTTTACTTGTTTCCACCTATGATATTAGACTAATTGAAATGAACTCATAGGTCCTTTAAGGCAAGATATAGAGAAAGCACAAAATGAAATGTCTTATCTCCGAAGAGACTTCTTTTGGAATGTGGTAATTATTTAACCTGAGAAAATTATACTTTAGTAAAATGCTTTTGGTTTCCTTAAAACTGTTGTTAGGGTTTGAATTGTGTCTCCCCTCTCCCAAATTCATGCCTTAAATTCCTAACCTTCCGTATCTCAGAATGTGACTTTATTTGGAAGTAGGGTCTTTATAGAAGGAATCAGGTTAAAGTGAGGTCATCAGGGTGGGCCCTAACCCAATACAACTGATGTCCTTATTAAAAGGGAAATTCGGACACAGATACACATGGAGGGAAGGTGATGTGAAGAGGCGCACAGAGAAGACAGTCATCAGCGAGCCAAGGAGGGAGGCCTAGAACAGGCTCTTCCCTTCCAGCCCTCAGAAGGAACCAGCCCTGCTGACACCGTGGTCTTGGACTCCAGCTTCTTGAACTGCAAGACAGCGTCTGCTGTTTAGGCTGCCCATTCAGTGGTGCTTTGGTACCTCAACCCTGGCAGATTCATACGCTATGTTTAGAAAGTGGTGTTTTGTGTTTTTCTAAATAATTAAGGTTCTTAACCCAGCCAGGCACAGTGGCTCACACCTGTAATCCCAGCACCTTGAGAGTGTGAGGCAGGAGGATTGCCTGAGCCCAGGAGTTTGAGACCAGCCTGGACAACATAAGGATACCCCGTCTCTATAAAAAAATAAATAAATAAATTAGCCAGGCATGATGGCGCACACCTGTAATCCCAGCTACTTGGGAGACTGAGGTGGGAGGATCTCTTGAGCCCAGAAAGTTAAGCCTACGGTGAGCTATGATTGCACCACTGCACTCCAGCCTGGGTGACAGTGAGACCCTGTCTCAAAAAACAAAACAAAACAAAACAAAAAACTTAGCCAATGCAACTCTTGTTTCAAAAAGGATTCTTTGAATTGTTTTCTTTTCATTGATCCCATCAGTTTCCTGGAGAAAGAAACTGTAAAAGCATTTGTGTCTCATTGGTGTTTGCTTCAGCACTGGATTGGATTGGGAATTTTCAGATTACTTATGAGCTCTTAACACCATGTCCTGTAGATAAACAATTATGAGTTGCCTGTACTCACCCACTGCAGGGCAAGGCTGGCTCACCCACAGCGGTTTATGGCTTCATTCAAAGCAGTATAGCAAAGTTACCAAAAGGAGTTATTTGGGGCCAAGTTAGCAGCTTGCAGAAAGAGAATTAAGTCTGAACATATAACTGACAAATAATGAGTCAATAGGTAGATAGATGTGTGGAGAATTTGCAAATGTTAGGAAAGGGATGTTTTCTCAAAGAAACACAGCTTATGGTAGCATTTGCAGATTCTAGGCAGATGACATAAAAGATTTTGAAAGTTCTTAAGAGAACCACATTTCTTGGAAGAGCAGGAGGCGTGACATGGTGCATTTGGTTCTCTTCCCAGGAGAGCACCCCTTCTTTCCCTGCTCCTGACCCTGTGGGAAAAGAGGGCTATTGGCTCATTCCCAGCCAGGCTTTGCCGCTCTTTCTCTGTTTTTGTTCTCCTGGATCAATCCCTTTATTGTGTTTATCATCATTTCATCCTTGATGTTTCCCTGTGACTCATACTGTCCTCCTGATACTATTTGACAATGTCTCTGCCCCCAAGGATTACTTGATTTGCCATCTGCTCTCCTTTCTACAGCATTTCTCCTGGGAAACAGCTTTACTCACGGGGCCTCCATGTCCACCCAGGTGTCGATGACAGCCTTCAGGTCCACATCTCCAGCCAGGACCTTGTGCCCATTCCCTAACCTGGCTTTTTTCTTGTTGCATATAGAACATTTCCTCTTTGTTGTTACTAATGCCTAAAATAAATCTGCCCCAAACCGAGCTCTTCTGGCTGACCTGTGCTCTTACCGTCCACAGCACCATTCTCTTAGCCCCTTTGGGGCATGAACCTTTGATTTAGCTCTTTTCCCCATTGGCTATTTCTCATTCTGTCCTGCTGGTCTTTTGGCTGTGTCCCTCTGTCTTTGGCCTTACCCATGAACTAGTTCAGGGTCACCTTGCTCTCTCCCCCTTCCAATTAATCCCATGCAGGCTCAGCCCATCCTATTGATTTCCATTCTCTTTTCAAAGTGGGTGATCGTCATTCACAATTCAACCTAGCAACTAGGAACTGGGTGCTGATTAGCAAAGACCATGAGCTCCTGACACTTCAGTAAATTACGCAATTTCTTGCCTCAGAGTTTCAGTATGAATAGCTGAACACTGGACATTTCAACGTAGATATCCCGTTAGTGCTCTTAATTCAACTTGTTGAAAATAGATTCCATTCTCCCCTCCCCCAACCCTTTAACTCCACTTCCCGTCTTCCTTCTCACTCGTGGAGCCCCACTCCTTCTGACCCCTAAATGTGTTCTAGTCCCCTCTCTCCTTTGCTCTCACATCTCATCTGTCAGCATGTCTTACTTTTTTTCCTCTGCAGAGTCTTACATTTCTGCTGCTGCTTATTCTCTCAGGCAATTCCTTTGTCCAGGTCCTCCTTACCCCTCTGGACCAGCCTTCCCATTGGCTGAGAACCTGCCCAAGGTCCCTTAGCCCAACTCTTCTTACTCAAGACCAGTTCTCTGCACTGACCCCCTATGCATCAGATAAGCAGCGGTTACCTCTTTAAATAGGTAAATGTATTTTATTTTAATCATTTCTTATGGTTATATTTCTCAAATGTCATAACCAGAAGATACAGAAATGAGAGATGACTTAGGGTCATTGTTGTTGATATCCACTATTTTACCAGGTAACATATAGTCAGCTGTGTCCTGTAGTTTCAGTCTGTCTTCCTTCACTTATCAGCGCTCATCTTTGCTTTGGCTGGTGTGGGACTCATCTGGTTGTTTGGTGATTCTAGTCTGAGAACCTAAAGAATGAAGAAGTTTGGCTGGTGGCATGGATTTGGGAATCAGGCAGACCTCAGTTCAAATCCCAGTCCTGCTAGCAGTGGCAAAGTGACTTTGGACAAATTAAAGCTCCATTTACTCATCTCTAAAACAGGGAAACGCTGTATTTTTGTTGTATCAAGTAAACACCTGGAGTCTGACGTATAGAGAGCAAAGGCAGTCAGGACAGTCACCTACCACTTGTTAATGGTGTGTTAGATGGCAGCCAGTGAGAGAGAAGACAAAAGGAGAAATTAGGTGGGCGGCTGTCATGGTTGGGTTTCCTCCCAGCTCTCTGAGTATTTAGAAATTACTTCTAGAAGATAGAAGTTATCAGAAGATGACAATTCTGGATAACTAGGTAGTTGTGTACACAGCGCATGCTGGTGGTTATTTATTGCGTTAGCATTCGTTATTGTATTGCCACCATGCAAACACACCTCAGTTGTCTCCAAGCAAAGCCTGAGCTTCCTAGGACAGAGACCGCAGTGCTGGCTGCTCCCATCCTGAGCGTCGCTCTCCTGGTGGACTGAAGTACACCCAGTTTGCAGGATTGAGAGCACCAGCCTTCTGCCCTGTCTTTCTAATTGCAGCTTCAGTCTTAGCTCTGCTGTAAAACCTTGCCTGACCACAACGCATAGTGACTCCTGCCTCTGAACTTCTAGTGTTTACTTTGGCAAGTTGTTTATGTTGCCTTAGAATTACCAGCTGTCCTTTTTAATTTGCATTGTACTTGGCAATCCCCATGAGATTTTAAACTCCTTTAGGTCAGTGACGATGTCTTAGATGGCTTTGTGTTTCCTATTGTGTTCAACCCTAGTCTTTTTTTATATAGAGGACCCTTAATACAGACTTGGTGATTGATTTTATTTCAGATTTTTTTCTATTTCTTTCAAATGCCCAGTGCTGCAATCAGTAGTAATGTTATTGTCATTATTGACAAAAGAATTCTGTAGAGCTTGTGGTTGATCCTAAGCTGTGCTCTGGTGGAATATACTATATATTTAGCATTACACAACTAGTGGATAAACAGATATTGATTGAAAATGGCATAAAAGCCCCAGGGACATTCAGTATACACTGTTTTGGAAATGTATCATTTAGAATGGGCTAACCTGAAATTATCTTGGTACTCGTTGTGAAATATAAACTTGATAAGCAGGATTATTAAAACTCTATGAATATTATTTAGTATGTCAATGAAGGAAACTTTCCGAGTACTTTTTGACCCCCTGAGGTATTAGATCACCATGTCATCCAGGGTTCTCAAGGGTTATACAGATTAACTCTTTTCTAGGTGTTTAAAAATGTCCATTTGGATGCATATTTCTAACATTCATATATTTTTGACATATTCTGTAATTTTATTATATCTTATGTGCATAATCTATATTAGGCAGATATGGCATTTCATTAAATATGGGAATTCTTCCTTTGAGTTCTTTATTATTTAAAAAAAAAAAAAGATCTGTAGCATCTATTAAGCACTCATTATTCAGCCAGAGCATGTGTCCAAAAGATTTTAGGAAGTAAGGAAGTTAGTACTCCTTAAAATCAGGTGTTCATGATTCCATTGTCTTTAATAATACAAATGGATTCTGAGCGGTAATCTGTTTTACATCTGCTAAACCCAAATTAAATATTATATACCGATAGAATTGGTGCCACTATTTTAGAGATCACCTCCCTGGGAATCAGAGCTTGAGCTTTGCTAGAATTCAGTGAAATTGAATTCAATTTTTTTTTTTTATTGTAGTTGAACCCTCACTCATCCTTGTAGTCTGATCTTCCAGTAGATAATTTATTTAGGGGTGGTGAAATGGAAAGGAAATGTACTCAGATGTGAAGCAACTTTTCAGTTCATCTAATTGTGAAATATAAAGTCATGAAAAAACTAAGTAAATAAGTGGGGAAAAATACACTAAATGAGCCAATCCCTTAACAAATATCATTTTTTAAAAAACTGTATGAGTTGGCCGAGTGCGGTGGCTCACGCCTGTAATCCCAGCACTTTGGGAGGCCAAGGCGGGTGGATCACCTGAGGTCAAGAGTTCCAGACAAGCCTGGCCAACATGGTGAAACCCCATCTCTACTAAAAATACAAAAATTAGCTGGGCGTGGTGGGGCACGCCTATAATCCCAGCTACGCTGGAGGCTGAGGCAGGAGATTCGCTTGAACTTGGGAGGCAGAGGTTATGGTGAGCTGAGATTGCACCTTTGCACTCCAGCCTGGGTGACAAGAGCGAAACTGTCTCAAAATAAATAAATAAAATATAATTAAATTTTTAAAAAATTGTGGGAGTTAAGACTTCAAGAAATCATGAAGATTTTTAGGTATTCTTATTATTACATTATTTGTAGCCCTAGACAAATGAATTTCTCATTAAACCGCTAAGACAAAGAGAAACCAAAAGGTGCATAGAATTAACATAGGTTTGAGGCCAGGCATGGTGTTATGCTCCTATAGTCCTAGCTACTTGGGAAGCTGAGGCAGGAGAATCATGTGAGCCCAGGAGTTCGAGGCTGCAGTGAGCTATGTTTGCACCACTGCACTCCAACCTGGGCAACAGAGAGTGAGATCCTGTCCCTAAAAAAAAAAAAAAAAAAAAAAAAAAAAAAGAATTAGATCTGGGTTTCAACTTCTGGGGTCAGGGTCTGATTTTTTTCACTTATCACAGAAGCTTAAACCCATCACATGACTTCCCAGTTTTAAAAGTAGGACCTTTGTGAGAATGAAAGTAGAGAGGGTGCTCTTAATAACTGAATTAGCCTAGCAGGATAAGCATATGTCCAACTGGCAGTGGGACATATGCTTACCCTGTCCATAAAACATCTGTCCTGGAGCCTGGTATGTACTTAATACTTAAGATTTTAAAACGTGGAGACTCATAAGTGTTTTAAGAATCCTGAGGAATAGCAGATAAAGTCAAGTGTAGCATTTTATAGACATAAATGGCATCTATAATCAAGGCTAGAAGGCAGATGTTTTAAAAATAGTATTTTGAAATGCAGACTGACTTATACAGGCTTTTTGTAAATGCAGAATGAGAATTTGAATAAAGTAACTAAAGGAAGGGTCAAGAACCCTCATTGCCTTTAGCATATTAAAGTGCACCCTTAGTCTGGGTAACCTGTATTTGTTTCGGGCATGAGAGACTTTGTCAGCTTTATGGTAATAAGGAAAAATGTCTTACAAATAATGGATTTTAATTCTTCTAACTATAGGATATATTTTAATGTCAGTTTTATAGCTGCTATTTTTCATTTGTCATATGCAATGAAGAATTTATATATAGTTGTGTAATAGAAGTTGTTTTAAATTTTAATAAATTTGTTCTTCAATGCTTTTTACTTACCACTTCTGTAGCATCTATATGAACTCTTGTCTGTATAATTAATAAGCACGTAAGACCCCGTGCATATCTGAGTTTTGGTGTTTATGACTTCAGCCTGTTTATGAGACAGAGTAGTATGATAATAGGCACGCTACTTGTTAAAAGCTTTAGTTCTAGGTTATGGTGACTCCCTGTCCTTTAGTGAATGAAAATGTGGCCATTTTGACAGATTTTATCTTGGGAGGCCACTAAGGCTTTTGTGGAAAAGTCTGGGTCAGGTCATCCCTCTAGGAGCAGGTGTGGTTATGGCAGATTTACCCTACTGTAACCTCCTGGGTTCCTCTGGGCATGCTCCCCATGCGCTGAAAACCTGCCCTCCCAAGTACAGTAGCCTCCCTGGTCTCTCACCTAGGAGGAGTAAAGTCGGCCTTCTCTTTCAAGAGCCAACTAGGAAGTGCAGAGATGACTTAAAAAGTGATTGAGACTTTGCCATTGGATCAAACTGACAATGTGCATTAAGCCTCTGTTTTTCCTGAAAAGGCTATTGACAAATGAGGCAGGAAGTAGCTTGACTAGTCCAGAGGTCAATACAGAAAGAAATGAGAGGAGACATTTAGCTCTTGCTTTCAAGTGGAAGAAAACATCGAGTCCCCCTCTGCACCCCCACTTTATTGTCCCCCACTTTAAGATCTGAATAAACAGAGAAGTAAAAAGTTGTGGGCTCAACTCTCTGAGAGCTAAACTAATTGAGAAGGAAGGTTTGTTCCAGAGAAATGCTCTCAAGGAGAAATGTTTGGAAATAAGTGTGTTGCCATAAGATTATTTTAAGATTAAGCTACAAAACCACCAACAGTATCTTATTCCTTATGAAGATATTTCAGGGATTTAAAAAAGTATTACTGTTAAAGACTTTCTTTAACTATATTTTGTTTGAGCATTTTGCTGCCTGAAGCAAAGTGGCCTCTGCTACAGAACAAAGGTAACACGTCTGCACTGGCCGTTGGGTCCAGTCATTGGAATAGTGGCTGTTGACCTCATAAAGGGGCAGCAGGGGCCACACCAGGCCGGGCTGGAGTCTGAGGCAGCTGGCCGTGGTGCAGGGTGTTTCCAGCCATGCAGGCCTCCTCTCTGATCCTGGGCATCTGTCACCAGAGGCAGCCAGTGATGATTTCCACAATTTTATGACCCTTGGCTGTCATCCCAATAACAAATAAGTCATAAGCCACCCTCTTCCCCTCTGTAAAATTCCACTTCTGCACCCTGGACAGCCTTTCCACCAAGATCTTTTTGAAACAGTGAAAACACCTTCTTTATGTGTGAACAGCATATTTCTGCTGTTGCCTTCTCTGACCGCCCCCTTCCAGGTACTTAAAGACTGAAAAATAAGCAGCAGGCTAGACATGAAAGGATGAAGGAAATGGCTGTTTTGCTTTGTCTCTTCAGCGGCTAAGTTACTGAAAGCCAAGTTAATTGGTCATTTCTATATTTTATACAACATCTAGAATAATATGGATATTCACTTGATACTGATAAATAGGGAATAGCCATATTCTGTGTTGTTCTTGAATAAGGGGGATGTTGAATTGAACAAAAAGAACAGTGGGAAGAAACGGGTGAAGTACGAATTCTGAATAAGCAAGCCAGAAGAGTCTTGTCAGGCACGAGGATTCCTACAGATGTGCAGTCACAGTGTGTAGGTGGAGGTCGGAGTTCAGGATTGAAGCAAGAAGGAAACACCCTTCAGCAGGTCCATGGGCCCAGGGTGGAGGTGGGGCTCCGAGCAGGTGCTGGGTGTTAGCAGAACTGCCCCTAGGAAGTCAGAGCTGAAGTCAGATGGTGCATATGGTAAGTGCTGTAGGAACAGAGAGTTGGGAATGATCACTGGGTTAGAGTGGTCTGGAAAGAGAAGGAATCTAAGCTGGCTGGTCTTTGGATAAGTTGAGAAAAGCAGCAAAGGCAAGCCAGATAGAGGAACAGTGTAAGAGTGTGAAGGTAGGAAGTATAAGAGACATTCTAGAAACAGCGAAGAGACCAGCTTCATTCAAGTTGAGCACCCGGGAAGGTTAGTAGAGCTGGAGCTAACCAGATTGTTGGAATCAACATGTAAAGGTGTCGAGTTCTCAGCTTTATCTCCTTGACACTAGGGAGCCACTAGAAGTTTGGAGAGGGAAGTGGCATGCTCAGAGATGTTTTAGAAAGATTAATCTGGTGGCCAAATATAGGCAAATTAAAGGGAGACAGAGTGCTCAGGTAGATAAGATGTCTGGATTTGCTTTAGTCCTACTAGAAAGTGATAAATGCATTCACTATGGAAGTGGCAGCAACAGCAGAAATAAAGAATTAGATGCAAGAGATGTTTTGAAGGAAGGAGAAATTAATAAGGCTTAGCACCTTCTTGTCTATGAACGTAAAGAAGAACCATCATAGTTCATAGTTTTGGAGCCAAGTGACTAGAAAAATATTTTATGAACAGTCATGGAGATGTTAGGATGGAGGGTGAGATTTTTAGGAAAAAATAAGGGGTTCAGCTTTGGAAGTGCATCTTTGACATTGTAGCAGGAGGTAGCAATATATCACTGTAACCTCTGAGGGAGAGCCCAGCCTGTGATAAACATGTGGGGGCCACCTACACAGAGGGTGACAGTTTAAACTGCTTGAAGCGATGATATCTGCCAGAGCAAACAGAGTCAAAACGGTGGAAATGCCAACATTTGAAAGGAGGAAGAGGGCTGGGTGCGGTGGCTCACACCTGTAATCCCAGCACTTTGGGAGGCCGAGGCAACTGGATCACTTGAGGTCAGGAGTTTGAGACCAGCCTGGCCAATGTGAAACCCTGTCTCTACTAAAAATATAAAAATTAGCTGGGTGTGGTAGTGCACACCTGTAGTCCCAGCTGCTCGGGAGGCAGAGGTTGCAGTGAGCCGAGATAGCACCACTGCACTCCAGTCTGGGCGACAGCAAGACTCTGTCCCAAAAAAATAATAGTAATGGAGAAAGAGGAACCACCCGAGCACACAATGTGCAATCAGACACGGGAGGGGGAGCTTACAGATTCACTGAAGTCCAGATAACAGCATCAAGAAGGAAGTTGTGGTCAGCAGTATCAGATGTTGCAGAGGTTAAGAAGAACGGGCTGAAACAAGGCCATTGGATTAGGCAATTAGGAAGTCATTTACCTTCAAGAACACGAGCCTATAGTGCATTAACGAGTGGGGGTGAGATGGATTAAGATGTGGGCATTGAAGAAAGGGAGCATAAACCATTAATCACAGGTGAGAGGAGGGAAAGAATTAAGAGGGGGGAATGCGGCTGTTACTCCTTTTCCCTTCCACATTGGGCTTTTGTGTGTGCACACGCATGAAGGCAGAAGAAAAAGATGAGGGAATTGATCCATTTGGCCAGCCATATTAAGTTCCTACTGAGTACTTGGATCCAATTAAGTGCAGGGAGAAGTAGAAAGCTACGAGAGAAAGAACAGTGGTGGAAGCAGGTTCAAGAGAAAATGGGACAAATACGGATCATGAGAATCGGGAACTTTTTTAGTATTGGAAAAAAGCAACACCTCTTTCTCTCAGACTGGAGAGAAGGAATGAAGGATGGAGGATGATGTAGATTCAGGAATGTTCTGAAATGAAGAAGGAAATAAAGGAGGAAAGTAAGGCTGACCTCAGGCTTCTGGACAAAGTGGAAGTTGGGTCATCTACTGAGAGAGAATGCGGGCTAGGGTGATGGTCGATGGAGTAGAAAGCATGTTAAATAACCACTCTAGGTAATGCCAGGGGCTCAGAGAGACAGGAACACTAGGTTAGCCAACCACCAGCAGGGCTTGCAGAAGCTCCACTTCCTTGTGGCTTCTGTGAGAAACGTTTGTTGACTGTGGCTTAGAAGATGGGCAATGTTTGTTACTCTTTTAACTTTTAAGGAGTTATCCTTCTTCATCACCTTATTATTTTTGCTTAATACATTTTCTATGAATTTTTGTTTTAGTGTCACCATAATTTGTACAAGTGTTCCAGAATAATGGTCTTATAGGTTTGTAAGTTTATCTAAATTGTGGATGAGATGTTGGTATGAAATAATAGTACTTTTGGTCAGACATGGTGGCTCACGTCTGTAATCCCAGCACTTTGGGAGGCTGAGGCAGGTGGATCACCTGAGGTCAAGAGTTTGAGACCAGCCTGGCCAACATGGTGAAACCACATCCCTACTAAAAATTCAAAAATTAATCGGGTGTGGTGGCACGAGCCTATAATCCCAGCTTTGGGAGGCTGAGGCAGGAGAATGACTTGAAACCTGGGAGGCGGAGGTGGCAGTGAGCCGAGATCGTGCCCTTGCACTGCAGCCTGGATGACAAGAGCGAGACTCAGTCTCAAAAAACAACAACATCAACAACAACAAAAAATAGTACTTTCTAGAGAAATGTATTGATATATGAATTTAGCAGGAAAAGTGAGTGAATGGAGCCACAAATTGTGCTACCCAGTCCCCACCAGTAAGGCTAATAAAATGTTTTACGCTGTTGAAATGAAAAATATCAGACCAACTGCTGATCCACTCAAGCCTACAGAATTCATTTATGGTGACGAAGATGCCAGATGGTAATTAGAAGTAGGGTTCATCCAGGATCCAGAAGATCCTGATTCTGGCCTGGTGTTGGGGCCTGTTTGGGAAGATGTTTCCTCAAACCAGTGAACCTGACAGGGTCTGTCCACAAAGCTGAGCTGATTATGTGGGCAACGAAGTATGTGACAGTTAGCATAGCCTCCTGATTCAGTAGGAAGCAACCCAGGGAGAACTGAAGAAGAATCCATTTCTGTCACAAATAATGTTTATTTTAAAAAATGATGACTTATGTCCTGATATTGGAATTCTGTTTCTGAGTCTCAACTGTGTTGCTGGCACCTAATGGTGGCAGGTGGCACCCTGGAACCACTTGGTTCCACAAACTCAGTGACCAGAATGTACTTCTGGGTGGAATAGATTGACTTTTTCAACCTTGTTTTCAAGTGGGAAGGAAACATTCTGTGTGGCCCAAACCAAGAGGAGAACTGAAGGGAATCTGTTGAGTTTACTTATACCAAGCTGAATCCGATACTTACTTTTCGTTTTCCTTTCCTTGTAGGTATGGCCTCACATGTGCAAGTTTTCTCCCCTCACACCCTTCAATCAAGTGCCTTCTGTAGTGTGAAGAAACTGAAAATAGAGCCGAGTTCCAACTGGGACATGACTGGGTACGGCTCCCACAGCAAAGCGTATAGCCAGAGCAAGAACATTCCCCCGTCGCAGCCAGCCACCACAACCGTCAGCACCTCCTTGCCGGTCCCAAACCCAAGCCTACCTTACGAGCAGACCATCATCTTCCCAGGAAGCACCGGGCACATCGTGGTCACCTCAGCAAGCAGCACTTCTGTCACCGGGCACGTCCTCGGCGGACCACACAACCTAATGCGTCGAAGCACTGTGAGCCTCCTTGATACCTACCAAAAATGTGGCCTCAAGCGTAAGAGCGAGGAGATCGAGAACACAAGCAGCGTGCAGATCATCGAGGAGCACCCACCCATGATTCAGAATAATGCCAGCGGGGCCACTGTCGCCACTGCCACCACGTCGACTGCCACCTCCAAAAACAGTGGCTCCAACAGCGAGGGCGACTATCAGCTGGTGCAGCATGAGGTGCTGTGCTCCATGACCAACACTTACGAGGTCTTAGAGTTCTTGGGCCGAGGGACATTTGGGCAAGTGGTCAAGTGCTGGAAACGGGGCACCAATGAGATTGTAGCCATCAAGATCCTGAAGAACCACCCGTCCTATGCCCGACAAGGTCAGATTGAAGTGAGCATCCTGGCCCGGTTGAGCACGGAGAGTGCCGATGACTATAACTTCGTCCGGGCCTACGAATGTTTCCAGCACAAGAACCACACGTGCTTGGTCTTCGAGATGTTGGAGCAGAACCTCTATGACTTTCTGAAGCAAAACAAGTTTAGCCCCTTGCCCCTCAAATACATTCGCCCAGTTCTCCAGCAGGTAGCCACAGCCCTGATGAAACTCAAAAGCCTAGGTCTTATCCATGCTGACCTCAAACCAGAAAACATCATGCTGGTGGATCCATCTAGACAACCATACAGAGTCAAGGTCATCGACTTTGGTTCAGCCAGCCACGTGTCCAAGGCTGTGTGCTCCACCTACTTGCAGTCTAGATATTACAGGTAAGACTGTCCACACGGAGACAGGAGCTGCTGAATGCCCAGTGGCACTCACAGAAAATGTGCAGCCTTAGTCACTGTGGTGAGATAAAATTATATGTCTGCAGTTCTTGCCTTCAAGTGATCTTAATGTACTTAGGAAATTAGGACATGTGCACATTGCGATGTCAATTAGAAGTCACATTAGAACGGAGCCAGGTAAGATCCGTGGCATAGGTGTTCAGTTTTGGAAGGGCTCCCTGGGACCTGGGGTGCAGAGCAGAGGCGAAGCAGAGGATTTCCGTCCTCCCAGATGGGTAGGATCTAGACAGGTGGTGGAGAGAGAGGGACATGCCATCCACAGTCCACAGTCACACTAGTGGGAATTTACAGGAAACAAGAAGGACACCCGCCTGGCCAGAACAGTTTGTGAGTGGTGGGAGATGTGAGTGAAAGGACGGGTTGGAACCAGGTCACTGGGGGTCTTAAATATCAGATCACGGAATTTGAACTGTGTCCTCAAACCCAGAGCAAGTCCTGGAAACCTTGACCAACATAAGGTAATGGGGTGAAAAGGATGTTCTGAGAAGGTTCCTTGTCTATCCATGTGCAGAAGGGCTGGAGGAAGGGAGAGACTAGTCTGGGGCCAGCTAGCTGGCTCCTGTGGTGAGGTGACTCCAGGCTTTGGGTCAGGATGATGGAGGAATGATAGTGTCTGTGGCAGGGAAGTGTGTTCAGTCATGGACTCACACATGCAGTCATTCAACTAGCTTTGATTTCACTTCTAACATGTGCCAGGCACAGTGCTAGGTATAGGGATGTAGACAGGGCCCTTGCCATCCTGGGGTATCTGGAAGCTTTTCAGGGACCCCTGTATACAGTCAGGATTGGAACCGCTGCCGACACGGAGCTGAGATGGGAGTGCTGGCTTTGGAGTCAGGAAAGGCCAGAGTGAACCTGGTCCCTCCTCTCCTAATTGCCTGATTTCTCCATGCCTTCATTTCCTAACCCATGAACTGGGAAAAATCCTCTCATCAGCCTCGTGGGCGGCTGGAGGGTAACCCGGCTGTAACATGGCTTAGGTGTGTCACTCCGTGGCCGGCCATGGCAGGTGTGCAGCACGGAGGTGGCAGGGGTGGAAAGCAAGACCCTGCTCTGTGGAACCAGCCTGGGCATGTGTTTGGGGTGGTGCCAACAGTCCAGTAGAGGTAGAAGTCACAAGAAAGAAAACTGAAACTCCCATGAGAAGATGGGACAGATGCACATTTAAGAGCATGCCATGTAGGCAGGAAAACCAGGGTCCCCGGAGGCCATCCTGCTGAGACCTCCTGCCCCACACTCGCTTGCGGGTGTGCTTTCTCCATGCGCCTTTCAAGGCCACAGAGAGAAGGCTGGAACATGCCCCAGTGCCGTGTCGACACAGCTGACCTGTCACCCATTCCTGGGGCTGACCTGGGCCAGCTTCCCCTTCTTGCTCCCTGTCTGGGCCCCCAGCCTGGCTGCAGGCAGAGCTGTTGCAAGTCTCTTCCCAGCCCCTCCCTCAGCCTGCTGGGCACCAGGCCCTCCTTCCCTGGGAGAGCAACAGCCCCTCCGCTTGGGTCCCCAGATGCCCTCCCACCTTCCACCCCGTCTCCTTTTATCCTAATCCTGAGTCACACAGAGGTTTTGAGGCCTCTCCACCTATGCTGTTTCTGTCTTCCCTCTTCCCTTAGGAGACATTTCATGAGTTAGAGCAGCTCTCTGCAAGCCTCTTCTCTGCCCTGCCCTGAGGATTCCTTTCCCACTCATTTCCTATGTGCAGGAAAGGTCTCCACTGGCCTGTGCTTTCAGCACCAGGCCCTGTGTGGACAGACAGGTCTACTGCTGCCCTTCCACTTCCTCTCCACTCCCTCCTCCTGACCATGCTATCCACTCTGCCCTGCTGGCCCCAGACCCAATGGCAGGGAGAAGTAAGCCCAGGGCGGGAGCCCCCAAGGAAGGTGGGCACCTCCTTGTGTCCGGAGGAGAAAGATGGGCAATGGTTGAGTGGATCTGGAGGTTTGGGTGCCCGGTACTGACAGCACATGTTCTCTGTAGAGAGTGCCTGGGCCTCTGAAAGCCAGCTCTAGTGGCCGTCCCGGGTACCAGCCCCACTGGGGGCTGGCTGGTGCTGTGCTGGCTCTCCGTTACCCCACACGGGAGGCCGCTGTGCCACTTCATATTTAGGTTGGTAAATTCAGCATGCCAAAGGCTGGGTCTTTCTAGTTCTTGGCCTGAATTCAGGGTGAAGAGCCCCTGACTTGGCTGCTAGGGCTTTTATTTAGTTCTTCTGAATTGCTGCATCATGAACACATACCAGTGTTATTAAAATTTACTAAAAGCTAGCATGGCAACTTGTAAAAAGACTTCAACAAACTCTGTTTAAAAGGCAGCACATCCTTAGAGCAAAACTTGGCTAATCGAGTAAGCTGAATTGGGGATTCTTAAGACCCCCTTGTCATCTTGCCTTCTGGTGCCCACGGGACACTTCCTAGAGCCATCCCTGCCCACCCCCTTGGACTCTGCAGTTTTTCTTTGCTTTCCTGCCTGGTGCTGGTGCTCCTAGTGCTGGGAGACAGGCTGCAAAATCGGGGATCCTAGCTCAGGAAGCCTGCGGCAGCAGTAGGAGTTTGCCTGTGAGGGCTGGGGAGGGCTGACTCCTTCACCTGGACTCATGGCGATCCTCTCCTGCCCCACTCTGTGGGTGAGATCAGGCCTTTTGGACGCCTCTGGTGGGTGTGGCAGGCTGGTTTGCTGGCCGTTCCTGGGCCCTCAGGAGCCCTCTTCTCCCCACTTCGTGACAGGCACAGTCACATCTGGCCCCTGTATCCCCACATCCCTCTGAAGGACCCTCCGCTTAGTGGTGATAGTATCCTCTTTTCACCCCTGAAATCACCATTGCCTAAAATTCTGAGCAGGAAGGCCTCTTCCTCCTTTCTGTGGTCACCTTCAGGCCCTCGCGTCAGCCTGCCTATGTCCATCCCTGGTTCCAAGGATACGGTCAACAGGAAAGGCAGCCGCTCTTCTGCCTGAAATGAGGCTTCATTTCTAAGTTGGCTCAATGTTCTGTTTCTCCCTCAGGCCTTGTCTGAGCCTTGCAGTGGTTTGTCACCATATAGATCGATCCGAGTTTTCGAGGACAGTCTCTAGTGCTCTGTCTCTGTTCATCCCAGCTGTGTGGGACAGCCAGCTCTAGGCCACGCTTATCAAGGTGATTTTCCTGGTGGCTTTGCCTCTTATTAGGAAAGCGAGGGGACAAGAAAAGCTCTTTAACTGTCCATCGTTAAGGCCCATGTCCCAGGTTTCAGCTGCATCTGCATCTTGAGAGAATGGCTGTGTTTGAGCAGCCTGGGCTGGGGAAGTCATTGCATGCCGTGCATCCAGCCTCCCGGCAGGCTGGCCTTCGTCCTGCAGGTGGTGGGTGGGGACTTTCTCCCCTCAGCCCCCTGTATCTGAGCTGGGCACATGATCATCCCAGGACATCTGACTTTCAAAAGGTAGAGTACTTATGTGTCCCTCTGTCATTTTACATGGGACTGGGCTAAGTGTCTCAACCCACCATTGTCCCCGCCTCGTGACACAGAAATGGTGTGAGACAAGGATATGTTATCCTCACCTGGGGGACTTGGCAAAGGAGGTGGTGTCCCCAGAGCCAACTATTTTGCCCAGCTCTCCGGCATGTGCCTGGCTGCAGTGCCTGTTGGTATTCTGTGAGGCAAGCCCACTGGTGTGTTTTTCAGGAAACAAAGGCTGCTTTTTAAGTTTTTTTCTTGAGTCTGAAGCAGGGGTATTCCCTTCCAACTCGAAGGTCAGTTATGTAGTTAACTGTCAGCTGCCCGGGTTCTCAGGTTTTACTGTGCACGGGAATCACCTGGAGAGGTTGCTGGGAACAGATTCTCCCTGGGAGTGCCCTGGGAGAAAGTCCACACCCACCACCACAGAGACTTGCCTCAGAGAACTGGAGGTGAGCCAGGCAGGGGGTCTTAGGACCAGTCTTTGAGAAACACTATTCTGAGGGACAGAGGGATTTTCTTAATGGTGTCACCTTGCAGGTATTCACACCCAAAAGAACAGAGTTGTAGGTAGTCCTTGCTTTTATTACTTCACTTTGGGCGCCCCTGCCCTTTCCTTATTTAATTCTATATTGATGCCAGTTCATTTTGTTTGTTAATTTTTTTTCCTTTTTTCTTTTTCTTTTTTTTTTTTTTTTTTTGGAGCAAGCAGTAAATTGGTACTGGGGTATTTCCATTATCAGCAAACTAAAAATAAGACCAAATATTAAACTTCACTTTCAGGAAAAACACAAACAAAAACACATGCCATTCAGGTAAAGAGTAATCAGTGATTAAAATATATGCATTTTTTTTTGGTTTCTGCTCTGGATTATTCAAAATATTCTTGTCTAGACTTTTTTGAAACATGTAAGACTGTTACCAGGACCCAAAAACTGAACATGAAAAATAGCAAATAATCCACTTTTTCAGAATAATCTAACCCTTTTTTCTTTTTTCTTTTTTTGTTTGACACAAAGTCTCGCTCTGTTGCCCAGCCTGGAGTGCAGTGGTGCGCTCTCGACTCACTGCAAGCTCGCTCTGCCTCCCGGGCTCACCCCATTCTTCTGCTTCAGCCTCCTGAGTAGCTGGGACTACAGGCGCCCACGACCACGCCCAGCTAATTGTTTTGTATTTTTAGTAGAGATGGGGTTTCACCGTGTTAGCCAGGATAGTCTCGATCTCCTGACCTCATGATCCACCTGCCTCAGTCTCCCAAAATTCTGGGATTACAGGCGTGAGCCACTGCGCCTGGCTTTTTTTTTTTTTTGTCTGATTCTTTGGGGTACAGACATTGTCTTCAAGTTGATTTCATGGTGGTTTTAAGTTGATTTCATGGTGGTTTTAGGTGGGGGTATGTATTATTCCATTCTTGCACTGCTGTAAAGAGCTACCTGTGACTGGGTAGTTTATTTAAAAAAAGGTTTAATTGGCTCACAGTTCTGCAGGGTGTATAGGAAGCATGGCTGGGAGGCCTCAGGAAACTTACAATCATGGAGGAAGGTGAAGGGGAAGCAGGCACGTCTTACATGGCTGGAGAAGGAGGAAGAGAGAGGTGGGTTAGGTGCCACATGATTTAAACAACCAAATCTCATGAGAACTCACTATCACAAGAACAGCAAGGGGGAAGTGTGCCCCCATGACCCAGTCACCTTTCACCAGGCCCCTCCTCCAACATTAGAGATCACAGTTCAACATGAGATTTGGGTAGGGACACATATCCAGACCATATCAGGGTGGAGATTAATTTTCAGTTCAATTCATCAAACATTCATTACTGAGTGTCCCGTAGTAGATACATGCTCCAGGGTGCAGAGGGTAAGGCATGATTGTTAATCTTGCAGAGTTCACAGTCTCTTTGAGGAGATGGAAAACACAAACCCACTGCCAACACTGTAATTCTGATGCTTCAATATTTTAAATGTTTGGTCATTCAACAGAGATTTATTGTGAACCTACTGTGTGCCAGACTCTAGGGAAAAAATGATGAGCAAAGCCAGTTCAAAAAATTAAAAGTCAGTGAAAGATTTTGCAAGATGGGTTAATAGGGAAGTTAACATGAGATAGGGATGGGGAAGACTAGGGGTCATGGAGACTGGAATAAATAAGGGAAGATGGGAGAAATGATGGTGACTCCTTAGACAGTGACACCTGGCGGGATTCGAAGGCCTGTACCGGTGAGTGAAGCCTGACAATAGAGAGTTTTGAATACAGGCTTGAGGGGCTTGGTTTGAGCCAAAGTGCCAGTGCTGAGAGCCATTATAAATTCTTGAACAAAGGAGAAGTTTAATGAAAATTAATGATGGCACAAATCAATTGGAATGGCAAAGAAAAAAAAAGTTGTGGGCATGTGGGGAGAGCCAGAGGCTAGGAGACAACTATTGTTACTCAGGAATGAAGGGACGAGGCCCTAGATTATAATGGGGGGTTCTACCCCCCTCGTAGTATGAATGTGGACATTGTTAGTGCATTTAGCTTTTCCGATGGTTTGATTGCAGAATTGACTTAGAGGGAATAGCTTTTTGTTTGTTTTGCTTTCTTTTGTTTAATGACCTTGCTGTCTCTAAGGCTCAGTTCTGAAGCTCCAGTCTTTCAGAGCCTAGTTTCAAATCCCACCACTGCTATAAAGAAACAGGCTCTGAAAGGAGAGACAAGAGACCTTAGCACCAGTCCTAGCCCTGCCCCAAGCTAGCTGTGTTCCACTGAGTCATGGTCAGTAGAATGTCAGCTGTGACTGTCCACACTCCTCCATCTGGATCCCATTATGACCAGGGCCTGTGTTTATGAGGCGGTTGGCCAGAATTGGTGGTTCAGTCTGTGGCCAGGGAGCAGTTTTCTCTCCTGTGGGCTGACCTTGGCCTCATTAGCTGAAACTGGGAACCCTCCATGATCCCCTGATCAACAGAGAACAGGGCATATTCTAAAATGCCATGCCCTGGGCTGGAAATATCAGTCATTTCAAAAGGGGCATAGCTTTATAAAGCTATAAATATAAGTCATTTCAAAATTGCATAACTTATGCAGATTATAGCATATAGAAAGTGACTGACTAGAAGTTAGGTTTGATTGAAAACAGGGGCCCTGAAAGCCAAGTGCATCGCAGGCATGAACTTTTTAAATTAATTTGTCTTTTACTAATAGAAACAACAGGAGAAGGTTCTAGTTTGCACTTGAAGATATGAAGTGAAATATTCAACACACTGACAACTTCATTTGCCCAGGCAGACTGTTATAAATACACATGTGTATGTGTTTCGGGTTGCAGCTTCTCTTCTGAAGAGAAGTAATCAATAAGTTATCTAGGCTGTTAGGTTATCTTCAGGTTTCCCTTATTCATCTCTGGGACCTTCAGCTGTATGGTAAAATACTTTGCAATTAAAATTTCTCCTAATAAGTATTATTATTTAATTATAAGTGTGAAATAACTGAACTGGAATGCTCTGTGTATACTGCCCTGGTACTGCAGTCCCCTCTTCATGCACACACATATGCACACACACATATGCACACACACAGACTCAGGTGACACAGTTTAAGCCCATGCGTGACACGCAGGCATAGGTGTGCTTATGAGAACCGTGGTGACCAAGAAGCTGACACTCAGCCCTCCATACAGAGCTACTGATAATGCACACACACCCACATGCTCACAAGGCACACCCACCAAGCATGCGTGGACATGCAAGGGCACACGCACACACTTAAAGACCTGAAAATACCCCAGTGTCCCCAGAGACTAAGGGCCCGAGTGCAGAAGCGGTGTTCATGCCCTGGAAACTTGGCCCAGTTTTCTGCCTTGCCACAGAGCTGCCAAATACATGTCCCTAACCTGAGGACAGTAGGGCCAGAACTATTCTTGGGCTCAAGGTAGAGACCAGTCATTTTCCAAGTGGGATCTGAGTGCCCTCCTGCCCCATCATGACCCAGGGTGCTTGCTGAAACAAACCTAATGAACCGGCCCTTTGGGGTGGGGGCCAGGTGACATGCATTTGGACAAGCTCTGCAGCAAATTCTTAAAAACACATACACAGTTTATTGAGGTATGATTTACCTACAGAAAGCTGTACATACTTAATATCCACAACTTGATGGATTCAGGGCTAAGTATATACCCATGAAAGCACCACAGCCTATGCCATAGGCATGTCCACCACCTCCGAAAGTTTCCTCTGCCCTTTTTATTTATTTTATTATTATACTTAGAGAATTGTTGCTTAGATGGCATGGGCTCCAGGGTGTCAGCCCACAGGGCTGTGCTGTAGACTGTGTGGAGGTTAGAGGGTGCGGCCAGCATGACAGCCTGGCATCGAGCTGTCTGTCTGTCTCCCAAGTGGTTGAGAGCCCCTCTGCAAGGCCCGTTTGTCACTTGTGGTCAGACCCTTTATGCCCTCCGGGGGAAGGGGGGCAACAGAGGAGATCCAGAATAATTGGGGGGTACCATAGGAGGGGTTATGTGGGTTGGTGAACTGGCAAGCAGTGGGTGGTTAGGAGGGGAAAGCCTGGAACTTGGTGGGAGTGAGAAAGGTGAACAGCAGAAGAGACATGCACGTGCCTTCCGTCCTGCGTGATTTACGATGGATAGCGCACTCAATGCCAAGGAGCTGCTGAACTCTCCCTGTAGCCACAGCTGGGTTTGGAGCTGTAACTCTCATATATGCATGCAACAGGTAATTTTTTGAATTCTGAAGATGTGCCATGCACTGTGTTGTGCTGAGGTTTCAGGATGTGAGTAGGAGTGCCCTCAGCTATGCAGTATCTGTCCCCAGTCTGCAATGGAAGAGGCTGTCCCAGGGTAGACAGCGAGCCCCCACTGTCCGGGCCCACCCTGGTCTCCCAGCTTGAACATCTCTCATTAAATTGAGAAGGCAGAGTTTGTCACCTTGAATCATTTTGCCGGTTCCTCTGGCTTTTAGAGCCACTAGCATGTCTGAGTCCTAGACGCTGCCCTGTGACAGCACGTCCCTGCGTTGCAGCAGTGCGAACAGGGCCACCCTTCTCTCGCTCACCAGTCTCCCCTGCAGGGTCTTATGGAGGGTGATTGAAGCCAGCAAACCCGAGGCCAGTGCCAGATGAGCCTCAGGGCTTTGCGGGTATTGGGCTTGTGGCCCTTGTTCGGGGACAGATTGAGATGGTGTTGTTATGGAAGCAACTGTCTTTCAGATTTCTCCAAGAGCAAGGGCTTGGCTGCAGTTTGGCTGTTTGGGAGATGATTACAGGCATTAAGGAATTGGGACAGTGATGCTGAGAGGAGTAAGCCCCATGATCTTGGGCTGATATACACACAGGTCTCCATCCCACCTCTGAGGAGCCTGCCCGAGGCCTCCAGGAATGTGCCTGGGAAGGGCCAGAGGCCGGGGCTCTGGTCACAGGGGTTGAGGGCTGCCCCAGGGTGTTAACTCCCCTGTGTCTTTGCTTGGGCAGAGCTTGTGCCAGGACTGAGGGGGCTTGAGCAGGGTCAGAGGTGGCTCTGAAGCAGAAAAGCAAAGCGATGCAAAGTGCACCGGACTGAGGCCACAGTGTGGCTGAATCAGACAGAGTGTGACCCAGTGTGCCGGGGCGCCACTCTTTGCCCTTCCCACCAATCACATGTGTGGCATTTGTAAATGGAAAGGGAATAAAAGGAAATGCCTTTATAGGCAAATCTGAGAACGCAGGCTAAGAATTCACAGTTGAGCTCTAAACGTTGTTTTGGAGGAGTTGGGGATCTCCACCTCCCGTGTGAGCAGGCAGGAGCCAGGCTGGGCTCTGAAATAGAACTCTGGAGCAGGGGAGGGGCTGAAAGCCGAAATACAAGCTCGCCACGGCAACAGTGGAAGTAGGTGGAGCTCAGCTACTCTCTCCCGTGTGTTCTGCCTTCATGCTTATTAAATGTTGCAGACACCATTTCCTAAGGCTCATCCGTGGAATGAATGAATGAATGACCAAATGCCTACATGCATGAATGAATGATATGAGCAGCCTCACATGCCTTGTAGCTTAGCTCATCCCGTCACCCACCAGAAACCCTTGTGTGCCCAGTTTCTTGTCATCTTTCATACAGGAACTTTCACTGCTGCCTAAGTCCTGGGCCATGGCATCCAGCATCTCTGAACCCTGGATCACAGGGGCTGCCCGCATCCGCCTCTTGGGGAACATACACATCTCACCAAAAACATTTATTCCCTCCCCTCTCGTCTTTCCACCTGTGTGAAGTTTAGATTTAAGGCCTGCAGACAGCTGATTCAGCTTCAAACAGATCAGTTCCCTGAAATCAGCCAACATCTGTCTTGTCCCATTATACCTTCACAGAAAATGAGAAGCGACTTCCCCAGCATAAAGAAGGGGCCAAATGCAGCAAGACCTGGCTGAGTAACCTTGAGGATAGAAAGACAGCGTCATCCCCGAGGCCTCGTAACCTCCCATCTGCTTTTCTGTTTTTGAGGCTCTGTGGACATGCTGCTCACGTTCCTTGTAACTTTGTCTTCGTATGTAAGAGCTGTGTGAACAAAGGCTTTCTGGAGAGAATAAGGCCAATCGTCAGCTGCTCAACCCATGCCTGGCACATAGTGAGCACTCTGGAAATGTTAGCTGCTTTTTTTTTTTCTACTAATCTTATCATCCTTGTTATTATTTGTATTATCGTTACTATCATGCAGCAGGCAGAGCTGGATTTGAATTCCAGATCTGCTACTTTCCAGCTGTGTGACTCCAGGCAAGTTCCCAAACCTCTCTGAGGCTTATTGTTCTTTTCTCTTAAAAGGGAAAGCTACTAGCAATTGCGTAGTTGCTAGTAGCTTTCCCTTTTAAGAGAAGATGAGGTTGGAAGGGACTGAATGAGATAGCTGCATGTGTTTAACTCACCCTCTGTCATGCCTGGCACACAGCAGCTCTGTCACAAATAAGCACCATGCTTTCCCCAGCCACCCTACCCAGGTCCATGCTTCTGTGGCAGCATGCATTTTCCTTGGCCTGGTGTCATCATTCATGATTTGTAAGCCAGGCATCCCCAGTATTCCCAAGCTTCTTGGGACTGTGCATCATTTCTTTTTCATCTTATGGACGCCTGGAGGCCCAGCATCGTGTATCAGACTCACTAGGTCCCAAAGGAACAAGCGCCTGGATGTTGGGAGTGTGGTCAGTGGGTTTCCTCTGGCACCAGGAAGGAACAGGGTCCAGCATTTGGGGAGAGAGGAGACACTCTTCCCGAGGCCAGAGGGAGGAGTACAGATCTTGGTTGCTGTGGGGAGGAAGGTGGGGTACACTTCCTGACTTGAGAGCTGCATCTCCAGGCTGCTCTTGCTGCTGCTGGCCCGAGAGCAACGCTGGAGTCCTGTGGTCTGAGGGTGGGGTGCAGGGGCCTCTGAGGAGAGTGGTAGGATGGGGCACTGGAGGCCTTGGGGGTTGAACTACCTTTGACACCTGCTGATACCTCCTGCAGCCACGTGCATCACTATTGACATCACTAGGGTCAAAAAGCCAAGGCTGGAGTGATGCCAAAGAGCCTGTTTAAGACTCCCCTGAAGACAGAGCACGTCTGTGTGTATGGGGTGTGTGTTGGGTGTGCTTATGTATGGTGGGCGTGTGTATGGTGTGTATGTATGTGTTCACATGGAGTATGTATACGTTGGTGTGTGGGATGTGGGGGTGTGTTGGGGTGTGTGTGTGTTGGGTGTAGTGTGGGCACATGTAGCATGTGTTGGTGCTGTGTGTGTGTGTGTGTTGGGGGTGTGTGTGTTGGGTATAGTGTGGGTGTGGGGGAGGTGTATGTGTTGGATATGCTGTGTGTTGGGTGTGCTGTATGTGTGTGTGTTGGAGGGTGTGTGTGTTGGGTATAGTGTGGGTGTGGGGGGTGTTTGTGTTGGGTGTTGTGTGTGTTGTGTGTCTGTGGGGGGGTGTAGGTATAGTGTGGGGGTGGAGGTGTTTGTGTTGGGTGTAGTGTGTGTTGGGTGTGGTGTGTGTGTTGGGTGTGTATGTTGGGTATAGTGTGGGTGTGGGGGTGTTTGTGTTGGGTGTTGTGTGTGTTGTGTGTCTGTGG
>NC_045441.1:128678131-128858858 GCF_002776525.5 Piliocolobus tephrosceles | reverse complement strand
GGTGTGTGTTGGGCGTGTGTATGTTGGGTATAGTGGGTATAGTGTGGGTGTGGGGGAGGTGTTTGTGTTGGGTGGTGTGTGTTTGGTGTGTTGTGTGTGTTGGAGGGTGTGTATGTTGGGTATAGTGTGGGTGTGGGAGGGTGTTTGTGTTGGGTGTAGTGTGGGCACGTGTAGCATGTGTTGGGTGTGGTGTGTGTGTTGGGTACGTGTGCTGCTGCGTGTGTATCCAGTGGCAGCAGGTAGACTGGTGCATGGTGTTCCCTGTATTTAGATCCCCTTCTTTGTCCTAATTCTCATGACTGGGGAAGTGTCAACCCCAGTCACAGCCTTACGTATGTGGACGTTGGCCATAAAAGTTCTTTGGCCAGAACACGAGGGAGAAACTGTTAGTGCCACTTCTTTGTCATCCTCTGACCTCCATGAAGGATTTCTTGTCCTCCTGTTTTTGTAAATTAGAACTTACATTGGCAAATAAAATGCACTAAGTACGAACCCCCAGAATATAAATAGATCTGGCACCAAGAGAGCCAGATGATGTCCGCGCTTGTGAAAGTCAAACATTCACCCTGAGCAGCATCAGAAGGTTTTAGGATGATGTGGCTGTTCTGTATTCCGAGTGTGCTGGTGGTGACACAAATCTACACATGGGCTAAAATTCATAGAACTTTATGTTTTTAAAATGTTTAATTTTAAAATATTTTCAAAATGATTTTAAATCTATTTACCCCTAACGACCTCTAGGGAAATTGTTGATAATATTAAACCCATAAGCCTTACCGTGCCTAATTTTTCTTCCTGTTTTTGTTTTGTTGTGCTGTGTTTGGGTAAAAAAGATATCTTTGTTCATCCTGTCACAGGATGGCCAGGAGGGTAACCAGTCATTTCTGGAAACGGCCGGACAGGGGAACCTACGAAAACAACGCTGGGGCATAAACAGTTGCTGACGGCGGAAGCATTGATAGCATGCAGTTTCTTTAGTTTATGTGCTGTTTTGTGTATGTGGTTCATCCACTTGTCTTCCAAAAATTAAGGACTGACTGCTAGAAACATAGAAGTGACGAACTGTTACTGCTGAAATAGCAGGACTCTGCCAGTCCAGAGAGAAGGTGAGGCCTGAGTGGGGTTGTTGATCCAGCCTCCATGTGCCCAGGGGTCCTCCGTGTGCACAGGGGTCCCCACCTTGCTTCTGACATGATTATTTACGCCCACAGCCTACATGCCCATGCGTGAGACGTCATGGCTTTCCCTGTAATCGTTTTCTGAAAACCAGCTTTCCCCTGTGGCAACCCTCCCTCCTTGAGGGCATTTTCAAGCTTACTATAGAGAAGCAGCTGGCTTGGCAGGAAAGGTCTGCCCCCAGCCCGCAGGGAGAGCACTGCCTTTATCCTGGATGTCATGGGGTACCGTGTCCTCATTCTAAGTGCTGGGCCTCGGCGAGGGTCCCTGTGCCTGGAGTGGTCCCAGCAGCTTGACCCGGGACACGCACCCCAGTGACTGGGCTGTGGCCCAAGGCCACATGCTGGGCTCGGAGCCAGGATGCTTCCCCATCTCCACAGATAGGGGCATTCACTTGTTTTTTTGGAGGAAATAAGAGGGTCAACAGCCTGTAAATGTCCTTCCACGGTGCCCTCTGCAGCTCAGAGCAGCCAGCGTAAGATGTGGGTTTTCAGGGCCGCTCCTGGCAGCGAGAGGCCCCAGTGTTTGCAGAGCTGAACTCACGATCAGGCTGCCCAGCCTCTCCTGCCACTGTCTTGTGCCCCGGCCTGTGCTGCTGGAGTCCGGAGCAGCACTGGGAGGGACCGTCCTTCCTTGCTGTCAAAAGACACCTCCTAAAGTGTGTTCTTCTTTCTCTGTTTCTCCTGGGCTCCCTGCTTGGCTCCCACATCCAGATCCCTAACCTGGGATTGGAAGGTCTGGGATTTGAAGTCCTACTGGGCAGCCCCAGCCTGCCCCTCTGCCACTCTCTCATGTGGTCTCCACACCAGCCTGACCTGCTCACTGTTCCAACCTGCATGGTGCCTTTGGCATAGGGTGCCTTCCCTGCCTCCCTGGCCCCCAGGCCTCCAAACCCAGCCCTGCCCCATTCCCCTTGTGAAACTCAAGTGCCACCTTTGCCATAAGCAAAAGAGATGTCTCCCTCCTCTAAATATTTGCATTTAGTATAATCCATCTTCTTATTCATTTATCCATTTGATCCCCAAAGAAGTGATACATTTCTTAGGCCCAGGGTCTGGCTCTTAGACCCAGGGAGAGAACCAAGGCTGATTTTATCCACTGGTTGTACGGTGAACATGAATGGCCTGCCACCCTTGGCCTAGACTAGGGTAGTGAGACTGAGAGACCTGGGTCTCAGCGTCCCGCCAGCTGTGTGAGTTGGGATACGTCTCACCACCTCTCCGACATGACTTTCCCATGGCTCACTGGATGAGAGCTGATGTTCTAGGTGAGGGCTTTGGGAATGGGAAAGGTCTTGGTAAGTTTTAAGCCTCATGTCGAGCCTCACAGCCTCTTCACGTCCCGCAGGTAGCTGAGACTATAAATACATTATTATTTCTCACCGTGGACTCTCTGTCCCTGGCTTTTCCCTGTTCTTCTCCTCCTGCTACCTGTTTGTGTTTCTAAGGTTCTCAGACTAATCCAGGTGGACACGTCGGAAGTAGATGGGGAATCTCCAGACACCGCCCGACTTGGACGCTGGGCACAAAGAGGAGAAATTCCAGCCTCTGGAGCGATGCCAGTTCACTGCTTTACCTTCCTCCATCAGGGCTGTCCTTGCAAGAAATGCATTCACGTGGCTCTCCGCAGGTCCCAGTTAGTTTAGATTTTCTCTGAGAAATGTACTATTTTTTAATTTTTCCCAACTTTTTCTCTTTCTATTACATGTCAAGGTTCATATAGAAAGGTCTGTCTTTTCATTCTTCTCAGTGTTTGGCTTTGTAAAGTTTATTCTGCAAGTGATTTTGAATACCTACTATGTTCATGGCCCTGCAGAAGGAGGAGGCCACTCTGGGTTTGAGGAATGTGCTGGGGCTTCTTTGGAGAGGGACCATCTCTTCTGGGCACACCCCATTTGAGTGAGCATAGGAACTGGAAGGCCCCAGAAAATGAGCCACAGTGCTGCCTGCGAGACTCGGTCCCACACGGACCCAAAGGGGGATTCTGCTGAGAAAGCCTCACGAGAGAAACGAACTGAGGAGAGGAAATACCGTTTATAGGTTCACCAGAGTGGGAGGGTTAACTGTAAAATTGCAGATTTCAGAGACTGCAGCGTGGATGTACACAAAGGAAATACCCATTTAAGAAGTTGGGTGCATGGCTCTCTATTTGAACTAAACATAAGAGTTTGTATTGAAGCAGGCCTTTGCTGATGATGGTGACTCATGTTTTCTGAGTATTTCTAGGAACGGGCTTTTTGTGACTATCATCATAGCTCTGAGGGTAGCTCTTGCAGCCTTATTGACCCCATCATGTAGGGTACTGTGTGGTCAGTGCCTGGCCCCAGGTCACCCGCATGTTGGTGACCACTACAACAGTACAGCCTCTGTGTTCCACTCTGGCTAGATGATTCCTGCTCCATTGCAGAAAGCAGGCATGTTGAGGGTCTCCAGGCTTGATGTGCACAGCAGGAAACCCCCAGAGTCTCTAGAAAGGCCTGGCCTCGGGCGCGGTGGCTCATGCCTGTAATCCCAGCACTTTGGGAGGGCTGAGGCGGGCGGATCACAAGGTCAGGAGATCGAGACCATGGTGAAACCCCGTCTCTATTAAAGATACAAAAAATTAGCCAGGCGCGGTGGCGGGCGCCTGTAGTCCCAGCTACTCAGGAGGCTGAGGCAGGAGAATGGTGTGAACCCGGGAGGTGGAGCTTGCAGTGAGCCGAGATCGCGCCACTGCACTCCAGCCTGGGCGACAGAGCGAGACTCCACCTCAAAAAAAAAAAAAGACAAAAGAAAGGCCTAGCCTCAGGCACCCTTGAAAACACGTCTGATTTCAGCAGTCTCACGTCAGCCCTCCCCTCCCTCACCTGGCACAGGCGAGCGCGCTGCCCTCTAGAGAGCGCCACTGAGGATTTGTTTTCCTGTCCTGTTGGGAACCGCGTGCTTGGTTAGCACAGACGTCGTCTATCTGCATCACTGCTCAGTTCTGTCCGAGGCAATGATGATGCTGACCTCTCTGCACAGAGCAGCACTGCCCCTACTCCAGAATTAACGATTCAGTGCCCCAGACAAAGGCGGTGTGGTGTGCAGCCACAGGAAGCACGCGAGTTTTCCAGGGTGTGCCTCCTGGGAGGCACATCTGTGCATTCACTCTGCATACACCCGGTGTGCGCAGATTGTGACCCAGTGCTGTGAGGGATTCAGACCTAGGGCAGCCTTGAATTGACCCTAAGAATGTCAATGGGAGGGATGCTGGTGACAGCCATGCCAGCTGGACAGCAGTCATCTCCTAAGATCACCAAAGGTGAAGGGTGAGGGGTTCTGCCATGGGAAAGGCCACCTTGTGCCTGGTGCAGAGGGACCCATGCTGGCTCCACCCTCCCCAGCTGCAGGCCCAGCCTTGCCTCCTGATAACAGGGTGTACCTGAGGGACTTACACTCTCCTGCTCCTTGGTGAGACTTCCCCTGGACAAAATGTAACTTCTTGCTGGGTTGGAGGCTGTGGAAGGCAGGTACGTGTGGCCTAAGCATGGTCCTGTTCCCCAGGTGATAGGGAAGAGGCGGGAAGGAAGCCTGTACATATTCATGTTATCCTCCTTTCCATCTAGCAAGTGAGACTCGCCACACTTAAATACTTCCCATTTCACCTGCACAGCGTGAGGATTGCTGAGTTTGTTTTGCCATAGAAATTGAACATTTCTAACGAAACATGACAACATTGCCTTTCTTAGCAGGTAGGAAGGGAGATCTTTTTAGAAGGTGTACTCCCTGCGGCCCTGAGGAAATGAGATATTGCCCCGGGCTGGCGGGAGAGATGGCGAGTGCCACTCTCCAGTGTCTCTGTCTCACGGTTCTTGCTGCCCAAGCTACAGTGTGTTGGCAGCCAGCTGGGCCACCCTCAGTAAAGCAGGTTGTTCGGATCCTGGTAGCCGTGGTGCTCGGTGCTCTGTGCTCTGCATGGGTCATCATTTTTGTTATTTATTATACCTGTCCTTCAGGGTCCTACTCAGGTTTCGTTTCTCTATTCATCTTTCTGTGGACACTCTGCTCTTCTCTGCTGTAAGTTCTTGCTGCATGTAAAATCTGTGGTACAACATATACCTCCTTGCATTTGATGGAACTTTTGAGCTTTGGAACTTTTGTTCTATAGCTGTGTCCTGGGTGTTAGTCCTGGGCAAGGAGTTAGACTGGAACCGTTCTGGGTATCTGTGCTGGTGATTAACATATTCTCTGTACTTGATGGGGGGGTGGCGTAAGGATTAGAGATTTCACAAGGCCTGTAAAAGGAAAGCTGTTATATAAATCCCCTAATCCTTTCATGAGCTACAAAGGTCAGTGTTAATGAAAATCATTTCAGGATTTTTTTTCATAAATTATGTTTAAAATAACTTTTTCAGGAACCCTCTTACATTGTTGGTATGAATGTAAAATGGTACAGCCACTGTAGAAAACAGTTTGGCAGTTCGTCAAAAACATAAGCATAGAATTGCCATATGATCGCTGCAATTCCATTCCTAGGTATACACCCAAAAGAAGTGCAAACAGGGGCTCGAACAAATACTTGTACATGTATGTTCATAGCAACACTATTTACAACAGCCAAACAGTGGACACAGCCCAAATGTCCATCAGTGGATGAATGTATAAACAAATGGTGGTATAGATACAATGGAATATTATTTCACCATAAAAAGGAATGATGTACTAATATATGCTACAACATGAACATATACCCAAAATATCATGCTAAGTGAAAGAAGGCATACACATATCATATGATACTCTTTATATGAAATATGCAGCATAGAAAAATCCATTACGATGGCTGGACACAGTAGCTTGTACCTATAATCCCAGCACTTTGGGAGGCCAAGATGTACAGAACACTTGAGGGCAGGAGTTCAAGACCAGCCTGGCCAACATAACAAAACCTCATCTACTTAAAAATACAAAAAACTAGCCAAGCATGGTGGCGTGCACCTGTAATCCTCAGGAGACTGAGGCACGAGAATCACTTGAGCCCAGGAGGTGGAGGTTGCAGTGAGCCAAGATCATGCCACTGCACTCCAGTCTGGGTGACAGCGCAAGACTCTGTCTCAAAAAAAAAATCCATTAAGGCAGAAAGGAGATTGGTGGCTGGGAGGAGGGGATAATAGGAGAAATTCTTAATAGATAAGGGATTTTACTTCCAAGTGATGAAAATATTTTGGAACTAGATAGACGTGATGGTTTGTACAACATTATGAGTGACGAGTGTACTAAGTGCCACTGAGTTGTTCACTTTAAAAAGACGAGTTTTAATGCATGCAATTCGCCTCAGTAAATTATTTTTTAAACAGAAAAGGGAAAAACAACTTTTTCAGGCTAAGTAGGAATGGGATGAGATTTTTACCAGGAACTGAGATTCAGGCCCTTTTTGGTTTATTTGTACATGGGACCTCACATTGTTAGAGACGCCAGCTAGAATGCGAGTATCTTTGAGAGCCATGTTTGTGTCGTTGCCGTAGGAGCTGATTTTATAAATCCTGACAAAAGCAGATTTGTGAAGATGATTTATACTTTTCTGGCTGTAGGCTGAAACACGAAGGTAAATATTTTGTTTTCTCCTTCACTCGGAGAAAAAAGGAGCAGCTTTTCTGCAGCTCTGTCTGAGGCCCCAGCCACCTGTGTGTAAGCGGAGCTCGGCATTGCCCTGATGGACGTGGTGGTGTTATCTGAAGAACAGGTGTAGTGTGCACAGCGAGGCAGGAGGTGAAGTCAGACCAGCTGCCTCCTCTGGGATGGTGCTCTCTCTGTCTTACAAGAAGGGCTGATCCCCGGCAGGGGGTTGGGGAGGAGGCGAAAGGGGGAGTAATTTGTTTATGATATTTCAATAATTCTAAAGTATATGGTATAGTTGGCTGTAGAGATGGTAAGCCTAAATAAAATTCCAGTTCTGCAACTGACTGTCTGTGTGTCCTTGGCAAGTTACTTAACTTTGTGCACCGCAGCTTTCTGACCCCTAAATTGGGGATCATAACGCTGTATTATAAAGATTTTAAGGATTAGATGAAGTCTACACATGCAGTGCCTGGCCCATGGAGATGCACAGAAACATTCACCTCTCTGAGGAGGCAATGCTCTGAAACATGTCACCTCTGAGTGTTGACGCCAGGGACACGTGAGTGTTCCTTGCAGCCTGTGTGATTCTTCCCGCTTTACCCTTTTCACCCCACCCCCTTTACTTTTATGTCCCTTTCTTTGTGCTGACATTTAGAGGAAGTGAAAAGTATCTGCGTTTGGTTTTGTTTTATCATCAACTATCTTCCCTAATTAGAGAAGACTGCGTTTTTCTTTTTCTACTTTTTTTTTTTTTTTTTGAGACGGGGTCTCATTCAGTCACCCTGGCTAAAGTATAGTAGTGTACTCGCAGCTCACTACAACCTCGAACTCCTGACCTTAAGCCATCCCCCTGCCTCAACCTCCCAAGTAGCTGGGACTACAGATGTGTGTCACTGTGCCTTTCTAGTTTTTAAATTTTTTTGTAGAGATTGCCAGGGTCGGGGGTCTCACTGTGATGCCCATACTGGTCTCAAACTCCTGGCCTCAAGTGATCCTCCTGTCTCCACCTCCCAAAGCGCTGGGATTACAGATGGTGAGCCACCCTGCCCAGCCAAGACTGCTTTTTTTTTCTTCCCATTCCTGGTTTGCCACATAGATAATTATATTTCATTCTCACAGGCCTTTATATAAGAAAGAAATGTGCATATTACCTCTGTGTATTTACATAGTTGAGTCCCCCTCTCTACTATCAGCAAAATCACTGACCTTCAACAAACATCACGTTATCAATGGCTTTCCGGGTACCTTCTCTTTGCCTTGGTTTCCTTCTGTTCATCTACAGCACACTTTTTCTCCCTCTGACCAGTTCTCCCAAGTCTTAGACATTGATTAGAATGTCTATTCTTCCTCAAATCCTGATTTGTTAATACCTTTCTTCCCCGCTTCCTTAATTCAGGAAACATTTATTGGACACCTGTTAGAAGCAAGGCAGGGTGCTATGATGAATCAGAACCAGGCCCTTCCCCCAGGGAGAGTCCAGTGCAGAGAATTAGACAGAAATCACTCTGATCACAGTTAAGCTGTGGGACAGGATTTTACTGAACTCTAGTTTTGTAGCCATTTCATCCCTGAGTCATGCTTCTTCCATAATTTTGGATAATTTGTCCAAAACATCTTTTGCAGATTATATTTTGGAACTATTATAAATCCCCCTTTCCTAAATTTTTGAGTGTGTGTTCTTTCTCCTCTTGGAAGTTTATATGGGTTTTAATGAACTGTTTGGCCTGTAAACCATTCCGTAGAGCAGTTCTGATTTGTTCTAATTCTTTGCTTTCCCCTGGCCTCTTGAAGAACTTTTTAATGTCCTTAAGCTCAAATATATCTACTTCTATTCTCAAGTATAGAAGTTTCCTTCCCATGTAGCATTGATGTTGGGCAATCAGTTTGGCATTCTCGGCCTCATTTCCCAGTTCATGGTGGCCCCAAGAGATGGAGTGGCAAGCCCCCAAGCCTGTCTAACTAGCAGGTGGTGAAAGGCAGCCCTGGGCCACACAGTAGCCGTGCAGTTCCAGTGAGGCCTAACCCTGCATTCTGAGCCGCCTGCTGTGATGGTCACTTTGATGACAAGGACCATGGCTCCCTGAGAATCGGCCTGCAAGCAGCCTGCTCCTCTAATGATGGAACACATATGGCTGCTGGCAGTGGGAGACAGTATGAATATTAATAAACTATATTTCACTTTTATTACTTTTTCATTAGGTTTTCATGGAGATGGTGTTTGTGAGTAAAGTCCATGCACTGAGCTACAGACAGGCGTTTTGTTTTCTTGACAAAATGGCGAACCTCGCAGCCAGAGGCAAGAGCATGTTTAGGAGCAGCTAGCTAGGAAAAATGCCAGTAAACATTAGCAGGCCATATCATATGGGGCGAGCCTGTGGATTTCTGTATTTTAACTGTTTTCTGAGGCAGATAAATACCACAGGTTCAGCAGTTTTGCAGGATATTCCTCGTTTGACTGTTCCTTTTCTATTGTGATGTCTGCATGCAACTGTTAGGCTGTTGCCCTGCCCCATAAGTGGTTCCCAGCCACCTGTCCTGGGGTTAACAGGCAGAGCCTTGTTCTCCTGCCCACTCACTCTGCACCTTCCAGCACTCATCCTCCACCTTCCTCTGCTCACCTGACATCTTTCCACCAAACCAAAGCAGGCACTACCTCCCGCATTTATCATAGCTGAGTGCCTGTCTCTGTTTTTATGTGACCATGGGCCATGCGCACAGGAATGATCAGGCCACCAGGCAGTGGTGGGCTTGTCTTGATCAGTGAACCTTGGCAGGTGGTGAGAACGCTTTGAGACCCAGGCAGACCAGAACAGACTCCCCATGTAGTTCCAGAGACCAAAGGTGGATCTGGGCTGGGGCAGGAATGACCCCTCAGCATGACAGTGCCCCATGCCTTTGGTCCTGCCTTGGGAGGAGACACCTGTCGGAACTCTGAGCCGTGTGTTGCTGGGATACATCGTGATCATTGATCCAAGATATCTTTGTGTTGGTGATGGGTGTCTGTCACTGGGCTAGGTGACAGAACCTTGCTCTGTTGATACATATCTGATGTCTTGTGGAGCGTTTAAGGACACACGTGTCTCTGGCAGAGTGGAGTATGGCAGACTGTGAGAGTTACAGGAGGATGGATTAAAGTTCATCCGTTTATTTCATGAGTCAGAAAGAGCCGATGAATTTTTGCTAATTCGAAGTGTGTCTGTTTCAGCCAGGTCAAAAGAGAAATCTGAGAGAAACCTTCTGTACTGGGTAATGCAGACCCTTCAGACTTAACCTTTCTTGATGATTTATTGAATAGGAAAAAAAAAAGTATATTTCTGCTTTTGCAGTTCCAAGCTTCTTCTCGGTTTAGAATTAATCACTTCAAGGAAAGACTGCACTCTTTATGCACATAGAAGTGGCTTGTTTTTAGAGTTGGATTATCACTCCTTTCATGCGTTTAGTTTGTAGCAAGCATTTATTGAGTGCCTACTGCCTGCTGGATACTGCATTTTAGTATCTGATAAATGCACATGTTTTTAGAAATGTTTACCTGAGTCACACATTATTGGATAATAAAGATATCATGTGTATATAAATTTTCCAAGTGACTAAAACTTACCCATTTCAACACCATACTTAAAATGTTTTGGGTTTTTTTTTTTTTTCTGGACAGAAATTTAACAGGAAGACATCATAGCATCCCACACCTTCTGATACAGAGTAGAGGACAAAGGGGAATGAATGGTACTGGCATTTTAATAAGCATCTGCTAAAGGCCAGAGGCCTACATTTAATCTTTGGGACAATCCCCAGTTAGTGGGTGAGAAAATTGAGTCTGAGGAAACCAACTGCCAAGTGGCACAAGGCTAGAAGTAGTGCTGCTGGGATCTGAACCAGGTGTGTCTGACCCCCAGACACACGTTTCTTCCACCAAGTGGTGCTCTCTCTCCAGCTGAACCCCTTCCTAATCCCTCAGAGTTATTATCAACGTGATGACATGTGTTCAAACACAGACATGCACTTAGATGCTCTATTTAGATGTTTAATTATCTTTGCTTCAGTTAAAAGGCTCCTTGTGTCTGTGTTCATTCAGTTAAAATTCTAACTCTAGCTGCCATTTATTGAGTGCCAGTTATATGCAAGGAATTTTACATATATTATCTCTGTTCTTCACAAGGTGTTTTTTCCATTCTGTAGATGAGGAAACAAGCTCAAGGAGGTTAAATAACTTGCCCCAAATCCTATAATTACTAAGTGACAGAGCCTTTGGAGTCTTTCTGCCTCTAAAATCTTTGCATCTTCTCACTGTGGTTGGTCTCTGTTCCTGTCGGGGCTGGGAACTGTTGTCAGTATGCCGGCCCCTTCCTGCAGTGGCTGTCTCCTGTTGTAATGTCATGTTCCCATCTCTTCATGACCGCAGAATCAAGTCACCAAACCTGTTGGAGGTAATGGAAAAAACATTGGCATAGGAACCAAACGACCTGGCTTCTAGCCCCAAGCTGGGCATGTGACCTTAAGCAAGCCCTTGGCTCCTAGAATTGAGAGCCTTACTTCTTTTCTGCCTGGGATGGGCATTTGTCACGAATGTGTGAGAATCTGCATATGCTCCACCCACATAATGGGTACAGACGAAATTACGTTTGAGACATAAGCATATAACTTTTTTTTCTGATGCATATAGATACCATTGTGATTAATAAATTGGAATATGTGGCTTGGCTACTGTGGCTTGTTGGTATTTTGTATTTTCTCAATTGGAAGATAATAACAATGCAATTACTATCATGTGAGATCTAACCGTTCCCCCACCCCCACTTCTGCAGATGAGGATAGAAACCCACTTCATGTCAGGGAGCCACGGTCACCCCTGTCTGTACACAGGAAAAGAACCTGTCCTGCTCCCTTAGTAGGATTGCTGTGCAAGTCTAGGATGTGGGAACATAGTGCAGGGTGTACAGAGCTAGCTCTATACCTTTGACCTTGGCATTAAGCAGGCTCTCAGGGAGGGCCTGACGCCCTCTCTGTAGCCAATGTGCATGAGCTTTATGCACGGATTTTACAACATCTATTTTCAGTGCTCAAAGGCCTTTTTGAGTTCACCTCCAGGTTCTGGATTATGTTCTAGGTAGTTGCTGGTGCCAAATGAAAATGAGCTCCAAATGTTATTAAATGTATGTATTTCTTTAAAAAAGAAAATACTGTTTCAGATACTTCAAAATTAGAAACTACACCAGGGTGTTGGTCATTTCTTTGAGCACTGGCCTATTTAAAATTTTTAGAAAACCAAAAACTGTCCATCTACTGTCGGTCTACTGATATGCATGTAATGTAATATCAAAAACCTTTTACCTGAAATTTTACTTTTTAATATACGAATGTTTAAAAATTATCTTTTTATAAATGTCCTGGTTTTGGTGGATTTAATACCTTCCCTGAAAGGAGAAATAAGTATACCACATGTGTTTCTATTCCCCAAGAACTCTGGATTTTTTTCATAGGCCGCAGTTTTTAATGTATTATTTATTTTTGAGGTATTAATATAATTTTGTACTTGACAGAGCACCATCATGTATACAGTTTCATTTAATCATCTAAGCAGCTCTGTTTCATCCCCACTTGCACAGGTGGAAACTGAGAATCTGCCCTGTCCCTGGAAGCAGAGCCATGAAGGACTCAAGCCAGCTGGTCCCCAGCCAGCTCTCTCCATACCAGGCTCACCTCCTTACCCCAGCTGGTTTCGCTGCTGTGAGGCAGCTCACTGTGCCACACTTACCCATGTGGTTTATGAGGGCTCATGAGGTGAAGGGTCAAGCTTTCATTTTGGCCCAGTGTTTCACATAGAAATTGTGCTCCATGCAGCAGTGCCAGGTCAGAGAGTAAGTGATTCTAAGCCACATGTTACTCTTGGGTGGGCAGGGAGTGGGGTTGCAAAAGAGCAAGACTTAATGACACTGGATATCTGCTATTATTGTCTTATTACATGAAAAGAGGGCCTAAGTTTGTTGTCACTCTCTCCACAGATATAAACACTGAACTTTCTTAGTCAACTTTCTTAGTCATAATGGGGAGGGGCTCGTCAGAGTGCTAAATTACTGGCAACTGCAGGGTTATTTGATGTTCGGTTTTATCAGCAAGGGTGCCAGATGTTTGCACAATAGAAGCTATGGAACTATAGGGACATATAAAGCAGCTCTGCAGCTAACCACATATAGAGCCAATACCACACTGTGATAGTAAGGGTAGGGGGGCATTTTCCTTTTGTCCAAAGAAAAGAGGTTTCCCACAGAATCTCAACACTGTGGCCCCGAAAGTGATCTTGGCAATTATGTAATCTCACCTCCTTCATTACAGATTCTTGTTATTTATGTCAAATACATTCGAGGCTTAAGGCTCTCGGCCAGGTGCTAAAGGTGAGCATTTGCAGGCTTCCCAGGCCAAGATTGGCCGGGATCAAACACCCGGTTCATAGGACGTCTTAGTCCCTTTAGTGTTGCTATCAAGGAATACCTGAGACTGGGTAATTTATAAAGAAAAGAGGTTTATTTGGCTCATTATTCTGATGTCTGCAGAAGTTCAAGATTGATCATCTGAACATGACATGTGATCATCTGCTGCCACAGGCTGCCTCCACTCATGGCTGAAGGTGAAGGAGAGCCAGCGTGTGCAGATCACATGGCACTGGAGGAAGCAAGGCGGGGGCAGGGGAGTGCCAGGCTCCTTTCAATTTGTATTTATTTTATTTTATTTTTAAAATTTATTTCTATTTTTTGTAGAGACAGTGTCTCACTATGTTGCCCAGGCTGGTCTCGAACTCCTGGGCTCAAACGATCCTCCCACCTTGGCCCCCCACCCCAAAGTGCTGGGGCTGGCTCTTTTTTACAGCCAGCTCTCGTGGGAACAAATAGAGCAAGAACTCATTTATTACTGCAAGGGCAACACTAAGCCATTCATGAGAGATCTGTCCCCATGAGCCAAATACCTCCCATTAGTTCCCACCTCCAACACTGGAGATCACATTTCAACATAAGTTTTAGGGGAACAAACATCCAGACTGTAGCATAGGGAAGCCAGCATCTGTCCACAGCCTGCTGTGTGTCCCTACTCTTCTTGGCCCTCTGTCCTCCCCTGACTCTGTGTGCAGTGTTCGTACCACTAAATGGGGACCGATGCTCTAGCAAATGGCCCTTGTATTGACGCATTTACCACCCCTTTACACTGGTGTGGTCCGGCAAGCAAGTGTTCGGGAATGGGTCTGGGGGCTTTCTGGGTGCAGCTCATTTCCCGAGCGCCTTCCCCTGGCACCCCTTTAAACCTGCTGTGTCAGCTGCCCCTCCCCACACCACCCCCCCACCGCTCCTCATGGACCTGCATCGACTGGGCCCCACCTTGAGGCTCCCCCAGTCCCATGTGCACACCGAGGTGCCCTGCGCCCTGCACCCTGCACCCTGCGTGAGCGCTCACTGTGGATGGTGAGCAAGGACGGCCATCCAGCTTTTTTCCCCCTCACAGGCTGCCTGAGGCCTTTGTCCTTGTCCTGTCAGGGAAGCTCTGCCTCTCTCCTGTTGATTGACTCACTGCCTGACTCCTTCCCACTCCTCTTTTTCACACTTTAGAGTTAGAAGTCTCCAGACCCCAGTTAGTCCTGGCTCCTCTCTAGCAAAGCGCAAGCCATAGCTTGGGATTTCTGAGCCACACGATTACATGTGGGGCTAGACGTGACCCTTGGACCAGTGGGAAGCTGTGTGTGATGGGGATGGGCAGGTTTGTAATACGGAAGTTCCAGGCTGGGCTCATCAGGTGAGAAACATTTCCGCACACCTCCCCCATAGCAGACCCAGTATTCTTCACCATCAGCAGACATAAGGTAATTGAGACAGGAAGGTGCTACCTATGAGGAACTTGCAATTTAGCTAATATATATAAATGATGTTGTGTGAAAGTAATTCCGGGCTCTTTCACAAGAAATATTTATTTTCATTCCAAGTTGGATAGCAAGCCAATTCTTTCTTATAAGACAGCATATAACATACATAACTTCAGAATGACACACTTGTACTGCCTGAATCTTAATCCTGAGAACGTCAAGGTTCCTTTTGGTATGTGGGCTTCATTGTGATGATTGAATTAGGCAGCCCCATTAACGCCAACAAAATGTGACCGCTTTTCTCTGATTGCATTTCCGCTTTTCTCTGATTGCATTTCCCAACTTCTAAGTTTTCCCCATAGCCGTTTTCCCTGCCAGCAGTTCATTTCCCCAGCCCTTGGGGAGGACTCTGTGGGGTCCGTGGCTGCATTTATACCCCAGCCAAATATGGCACTCATCAGTCGTCTCCAGGCTGCACAAAGATTCAACTTTAGCTTTTGCTCTTGGTCACCACTTGGCAGTTAGGAAAGTTTTCGTTTTGAGAGTTTCTCTTCATTTGCCTTGTTAATATTCAGGTTTGACTTGTAGTGATACCATAAGGTATAAACTCTTAGTAAAATTGGAAATAAAATTGTGCTGTTTTACTGTACGTAAGCCCTTGAATGTACCCAGAAGTCTTATACGAGTTGTTGGTCACTTTGACTTTTTTTCCTCATGTTCTATACTGGTGGCATTAAATTCACATGCAGGCAGAATCTGTCTTATAATGAACATTAGTATTTTTAAGTTTTGCTGTCTGGATTTTGGTTAGGTGGGAGGTGGGAAGAGGGAAAGTGATTTTACATAGGAACTCATCGCTGGTGTTAAAAATAGTCAATGGAGGCATATGATTGATACACAAATATTATCCTGTGCCACATTATTCAGGGGAGGACTTGATGCTAAAATTGTAGACTGTAGATGAAAATAAATAGCCTGCCAGCCCTCTGAGACATCTACCTTTAGCTGGGATCATACCCGCAACCATAGCCCTTGGAAGAGAACCAGGCAGCAGCCATCAGCTCCTGCCTTTTGGCCCTTGACATTGGCCCAAACTCTAGAGTTGAGGGAGTGGGAAGGCCGTTCTTCCAGACCTTTCTGTGTCTTCCAGTCTCTAGCTGTCCTCAACTGCTTCTGATATTCAGAGGTCAAGTTATCATTTACTTGACAATCACTCCCAGTTAGGGGGAGCGGTAAGGAGAGGAGATTGAAAGGGAAAAGTGGAAAAGTGGAGGAGACTACCAGGCCAAGAGAATGAGAGGCGAGTGCCTCTTGATCTCGATGAATGAGTCATCACCTCCAGACTCACGTGGTCATGAAAGAGGAGGAGCTCACACAGGCCCGGTCTGGCCAGGCTTCAGAGGGCAAGAGGAGGGATGGGGTGTGTGTGTGTGTGTGTGTTTGTGTGTGTGTGTTTCGGCCCAGTGAATTGTCCCTGCAGGCCCAATGGGCTGCGTGTGTGTGTGTGTGTGTGTGTGTGTGTTGGCCCAGTGGATTGTCCCTGCAGGCCCAATGGGCTGCGTGTGTGCGTGTGTGTGAGTGTTGGCCCAGTGGATTGTCCCTGTAGGTCCAATGGGCTGCCTGTGTGAATTGGGGTGATAAGAATCCATGCTGCTTGAGAACAAGGTTGAACTTATCCACAGCTTTGCAGAGCTTGGCCAAGGAGGATCCTAGAATCTGGTTCTTCCCAAGGATCTTTGCCTTTTTTTCTGGGAAATTTCATCTCCTCTCATATCTGGATCCTTCTCCCACTCACCCATACATCCACCAGCCCCCACATTGCCCCAGAATATTATTAAACACAAATCTAAGCTGTTTCAGCCAGAATTTTGTTTAGCCTGGGACAGGAAGAGCTGGTTCCTCTGCCCTGTACTGCCTGAGGTTTGCAAGTTTAGGAATCCAGGAGACTAGTATTTTCTCCCAGATTCTTGGCATACCGATCCTAGTGAGGGGTGCCTGCTGAGGGACTTTAGACATGGGATAGGATGAGATGGGATGGGATAGACTGAGACAAGAATTGGGGGCAGCTTATCACCCATATCCAATTAAAACCAAAATTCTTAAGCAACATTAAATATCCTGTATTTACTATGTTAGTCTGTTTTCTTCACCAATGTATTCTATATCCCAACCACCTAATAATGCCTGGCATATTATAAATACCTCAGAGATATTGCGGGTTTGGTTTCAGACCACCTCAATAAAGTGAATATTGCAATACAGTGAATCACATGCATTATTTTGGTTCTTAGTGCATATACAAAACTGTAGTGTAGTCTGTGTGCAATCATTTGTATTTATATCATTTGTATGCTATATCTTATGTCTAAAAAAATTGCACATACTTAATTTTAAAATATTAGAGCTAATTTTAAAATGCTAGAGCTAGGCTCGCACCTGTAATCCCAGCTACTTGGGAGGCTGAGGCAGGAGAATTGCTTGTAGTCATGAGTTGAGACCAGTCTGGGCAACATAGCAAGACACCATCTTTAAATAAATAAATGAATGAATGAATAAAATACTTTATTGCTAAAAATGCTAGTGATCTTCTGGGCCTTCAGTGAGTCATAATCTTTTTGCTGGTTGGAGGGTCTTACCTCCATGTTGATAGTTGCTGACTGATCAGGATGGTGGATGCTAAAGGTTGGGGTGGCTGTGGCAATTTTTTTAAAATAACAGCAGTGAAGTTTGCTGCAAACTTGACTCTTTCCTTCACAAAAGAGTTCTCTGTAGCATGTGATGCTGGTTGATAGCACTTGAGCCACAGCAGAACTTTCGAATTTGGAGTCAATCCTTTCAGACCCTGCCACTGCTTTATCAATGAGGCTTATGTAATATTAGTCTGTTCTCATGCTGCTGTGAAGAAATACCTGAGACTGGGCAATTTGAAAAGGAAAGACGTTTAATTGACTCACAGTTTCACAGGACTGGGGAGCCCTTAGAAAACTTACAATCATGGCGGAAGGTGAAACAAACATATCCTTCTTCACACAGCAACAGCAAGGAGAAGTACAGAGCAAAGTGAGGGGAAAGCCCCTTATAAAACCATCAGATCTCATGAGAACTCACTATCATGAGAACAGCATGAAGGCAACTACCCCCATCATTCAGTTACCTCCCACCAGGTCCCTCTCACAACACGTGGGGATTATGGGAGCTACAATTCAAGATGAGATTTGGGTGGGGACACCGCCAAACCATATCAAATATTCTAAATCCTTTCTTATCATTTCAACAATATTCACAGCACCTTCACCAGAAATAGATTCCATCTCAAGAAACTACTTTTTTTGCTTATTCGTAAGAAGCAACTCCTCATCCATTTAAGTTTGATCATGAAAATGCAGCAATTCAGTCACATCTTCAGGTCCACTTCTCTTTCTGCTTCTCTTGCTATTTCTACCTCATCTACAGTGACTTACACCACTGAAGTCTTAAACCCTTCAAAGTCATCCATGTAGGCTGGAATCAGCCTCTTCCAAACTCCTATTAATGTTGACATGTTGACGTCTTTCCATGAATCATGACTGTTCTTAATGGCATCTAGAATAGCGAATACTTTTCAGAAGACTTTCAGTTTACTTTGGCCAGATCCATCAGAGGACTCACTGTCTATGGCAGCTATAGGCTTACAAGATGTGTTTCTTAAATAATAAGACATGATAGACAAAATTACCCCTTGATCTATGGGCTGCAGAATGGATGTTGTGTTAGCAGGCATGAAATCATTAATCTTGTACATCTCCATCAGAGATCCTGGGTGACTAGGTACATTGTCAATGAGCAGTCATATTTTGAAAGAAATCTTTTTGTTCTGAGAAGTAGGTCTCAACAATGGGCTTAAAATATTCAGTAAACCAGGCTTTAAACAGATGTGCTGTCATCTAGGCTTTGTTGTTCCATTTATAAAGCACAGGCAAAGTAGATTTAGCACGATTCTTAAGGACCTTAGGATTTTCAGAATGGTAAATGAGCACTGGCTTCAACTTAAAGTCACCAGCTGCATCAGCCCCTTAACAAGAGAGCAAACCTGTCCTTTGAAGCTTTGAAGCCAGGCATTGACTTCTCCCCTCTAACTACAGAAGCCCTAGATGGCATCTTCTTCCAATAGACAGCTGTTTCATCTACATTGAAAACCTGTTGGCCACGTGTGGTGGCTCATTGAAAACCTGTTGGCGAGGTGTGGTGGCCCAGCACTTTCGGAGGCTGAGGAAGGAGGATTGCTTGAGCCCAGGAGTTTGGGACCAGCTTGGGCAACATGGCGAAACCCTGTCTGCACAAAAAATTAGCTGGCTGTGGTGCTGCATGTCTGTAATCCCAGTTACTTGAGAGGCTGAGATGGGAGGATCACCTGAGCCCAGGAGATTGAGGCTGCGGTAAGCTGAGATCGTGCCACTTCCCTCCAGCCTAGGCAACAGAATGAGACCATGTCTCTAACAAAAAAGAAAATCTGTTGTTTCGTGTAGCCACCTTCATCAATGATCTTAGCCAGATCTTCTGGATAACTTGCTGCAGCTTCTACATGGGCACTTGCTGCTTCCCTTCGCACTTTTATGTTATGGAGATGGCTTCTTTCCTTAAACCTTATGAACCAACGTCTGAGCTGCAAACTGTTTTTCTACAGTTTCCTCACCTCTCTTAGCTTCCACAGAATTGAAGAGTTAGGGATTTGCTCTGGATTAGGCTTGACTGAAGGGAGTGTTGTGGCTGGTTGGATCTTCTATCCAGACCACTAAAAAACTTTCTCCATATCAGCAGTAAGTCCATTTTACTTTCTTTCTTTTTATGTATTTGTTTGTTTGTTTGTTTACTTATTTATTTAGAGACGAAATCTCTCTCTGTCGCCCAGGCTGGAGTGCAGTGGCGCAATCTCGGCTCACTGCAAGCTCTGCCTCCCAGGTTCACGCCATTCTTCTGCCTCAGCCTCTCAAGTAGCTGGGACTACAGGCACCTGCCACCACGCCCGGCTAATTTTTTGTATTTTTAGTAAAGACGGGGTTTCACCGTGTTAGCCAGGATGGTCTCCATCTCCTTACCTTGTGATCCGCCCGCCTTGGCCTCCCAAAGTGCTGGGATTACAGGTGTGAGCCACTGTGCCTGGCCTTACTTTCTTATCATTCATGTGTTCACCGGAGTAGCACTTTTAATTTCTTTCAAGAATGTTTTCTTTGCATTCACAACTTGGCTGTTTGGCACAAGAGACCTAGCATTCAGCCTATCTCAGCTTTTTTAATTTTGCTAAGACAGTCTCTGTCATCCGGGCTGGAGTGCATTGGTGCAGTCATAGCCTACTGCAACCTCAAACTCCTGAACTCAAGTGATTCTCCTGCTTCCAGAGTACCTAGGACTGCAGGTACACATCACTACGTCCAGCTAATTTTTAAAAATATTTTATTTGTAGAGATAGAGTCTCACTATGTCATCCAGGCTGCTCTCAAACTCCTTGCCTCAGGTAGTCCTCCCGCCTCAGCCTCCCAAAGTGCTGGGATTACAGGCATGATCTACCATTACCAGCCCTATCTCAGCTTTTGACATACCTTCCTCATTAAGCTCAGTCATTACTAGCTTTTGATTTAAAATGAGAGACACGCAACTCTTTCTTTCACTTGAACACTTAGAAGTCATTGTAGGATTAGTAATTGGCCTAATTTCCATATCATTGTATCTCAGAGAAGAGAGAGGCCCGAGAAGAAGGAGAGAGATGGGGGAACAGCTGGTAGATGGAATACACACCACATGTTTGATTAAGTTTGCCATCTTATATGGGTGCGATTCATGGCGCACCAGTACAATTACAGTAGTAACATCAAAGATCATTGATCACAGGTCACCATAACAGATATCATAATGATGAAAAAGTTTGAAATATTGTGAGAATTACCAAAATGTGACACAGAGACATGAAGTGAGCACGTGCTTTTGGAAAAATGGTACTGACAGACCGGCTCAATGCATGGTTGCCACAAACCTTCAATATGTTAAAAAAAAAAAAAAAAAAAAAATCACGGTATCTGTAAAGCTCAGTCAAGCTAGGGGCAATATAATGAGGTATGTCTATATATATATATATATATATATATATGCCCCTCCCCAAATTCCAAGCCCATTCAACATTTTACAACTATTATCTGAAGTATTTCCTGCCCTTTAAAACCACGAGAGAGTAAGACCTAACTGTTGGTGTAATACAGAATAATGAATCTATCTATTTTACTCTGGAAAGGAAATAGCCAGCCCTCACGAAACTGTATGACATGCCATTGCCTGCAGTGGTATGAATGCCATTGCCAGGGTATGACAGTGGCAGCCAACCTCCAGGAAGGCCCCTAATGACCCTCACCTCCTGGTATTCACCAGGATTGGTCTGTGTGACCCAGAGAATCTGGCAGAAATGACGGTGTTTTGCTTCCAAGATTAGACTCTGAGAGGTTCTGCAGCTTCTGTCTTGGTGTACATGTGTCTCTCTCTTTCTGGTATTTCTCGCTCTGGCTCCCGTGTTGTGAGCAGTCCTGTGGAGGCCCCCGTAGGGAGGAGCTGAGGCTCACAGATCACAGCCGGCGTGGGGAGCTTGGAAACATCTTGATCACAGCCTCACGAGGGACCCTGCACCAGACCCGGCTAGGCCGCTGCTGAAGCACCAGCCTAGAGCAACCATGAAGTAATGGTTATTTTAAGGCACTAAGTTTTGTGGTAGCTTGTTACACATTAACAGGCAGCTAACGCAGTCTCTATTCATGTTTTTATCCTCGTGTGTGGCATGCATCTTATACAGATAAGCATGAAGCAGGTCACGTCCAGGCTCCGAGGTGAGAGCCAAGCCCTTCCAGGTAATGCTAAATATTGTACAAACAGCAAGGTTTTATTCATCAACCCAGGAGTGACCTTACTGAGTGGCGTGTTGGTGGTAAAAATGCCTTATCTTTAAGAGAGGACACACATTCTCCTTTCTCTCCCACCAGAAAGTCTGGTTCTTGCTGCTCTGTCATTTCCCAGAAAGGACCAGCCTCTCTTGCTCCACCCCACTTCCTGTCTGTGGCCCTGTGATGCCAAGGAGTCCTTCACTGTCCTACAGAGGAGGGGACAAGGGGCAGGAGGGGCCAGAAACATCTCTGGAATGCACAAAGCTTATGAGCAGCTAGGCTTGCTCCAGCAGTCACATGTCCTGACTAGAGTCTTCCAGCACCTTCTGTCCCCTCCATTAGAAGAAAGGGGAATGCAGGTTCTTAACACGGTGCTTTTGGGAGATTGCCATTGACTCAGAGTCTGAGATTTACCGTTAGGCGCATTTGAAACAATAACCATGTGTGGAGCACTTCCTCTGTGGCAAGACATGGTGCAGGGTGCCGTGGGGAGGAGATGAGTAAAGCAGGGTTCCTGCTCTTGAGGAGCAGCCAAGCACAGTCATTACAGCCCCACCCACCACAGGGACCCAGAGGACGGCACAGGCACATAGCCGGGGGATGAGGGAAAGCTTCCTGTAAGAGATGGTGTCCGCGCTGCCCCTGAAGAAGGTGAAATTGACATCTCTGTCCTTGGTGCCTCAACGGAGCCCTTCATTCCAACCCCTCATTGCACGTGTATTGTTACAGGTCTGGCTACCCGTGCTCATGGATGAGTTTCTTGAGGCTAGAGATGGGTTTTACCCGGTGTTCCTGGTGCCAAGCCCAGGTCTTGACTCACTGTGGTCTCTCAGTGGATGTTCGATGAGTGAGGGAGTGAGGGAATGTGGTGGATGATGAGGCTGGAGAGGTAACAGGACAGAATCATAAGGACCTTGCCTATCGTGAATATTGAATGGCTTGGCAATAGAGGAGGTTTTCCTTCTAAGGAGTGGAAGCAACATGGTCTATGGTATGTGCCAAGTGAGGGCAGAAGCTGGGGCAGTAGCCACATTGGCACCTCACCATGAGTCCTCTGCATGGCCCAGTGTCTGTACCAGCATGACATAGGCCGGGCGCGGTGGCTCAAACCTGTAATCCCAGCACTTTGGGAGGCCGAGACGGGCAGATCATGAGGTCAGGAGATCGAGACCATCCTGGCTAACACAGTGAAACCCCGTCTCTACTAAAAAATACAAAAAACTAGCCAGGCGAGGTGGCGGGCATCTGTAGTCCCAGCCACTCAGGAGGCTGAAGCAGGAGAATGGCGTAAACCTGGGAGGCGGAGCTTGCAGTGAGCTGAGATCCGGCCACTGCACTCCAGCCTGGGTGACAGAGCGAGACTCCATCTGAAAAAAAAACAGGAGTGTCAACCAGACCGGAGGGCTGCACTGTGATGCCTGCCCTGGAAAGGATAGGGCCCACTCAGGCCAGGCCATGGTGGTGTGAGCAACTCTAGCACCAGGAGAGACGCTGTCCTAGAACCAAGGCCCCCAGTAAGTGGACAAAGAAATGTAGGAAGATTCGAGCTCAGAGAACGTCAGGCCTTCCGATACCTGGAGCAGTGGTGGCTACGGTGGACCCAGGGCTTGGTGCATGGAAAGTCCAGGCTCTGCACCCTGTTACTCTCCTTAAAGTGAGAATATTTTTCCCAGGAGCGCAAGGGCCTTTCATGTGAGGAGCTTTAAATGTGCTCTCTGGTGGTAGCCACAGCATCCTTAATTTTCTGGTACAGCAAACAGTCTTCATTTGCAATTGCAGGAAAGGAGGCTTTGTTCTCAGGTGATGTTGAGCAGCCACCAGAGTGCCTCTTTCATGGTCACCTCTTGACACCCCACTGAGGCAGGGGAGGCAAGGGGAGTGCAGCGCTGGCACTGATTATAGAAAACAGCAGGGGATCCGGAAGAAGCCTTTGGCTTTGGAATTGGGTTTGTGCTTCCATTTAAATGTGGAGGTGCCAGGTGTTCTGATAATTCACCACAAAATTTTGAAATCGCCTAATAAAGACCGTTCAAAAGGACCTGAGAAGTAGGCTGTGTCCTCCCTCCTCTCCCAGCCACCTCTCTCCTGCCACCAGCTCTGACCTGGGATGGATGGCAGCGTGCTTCCATTATCAAAACAGGCCAAAGAGAAGAATGAAAAGCTCAAAGCAGGAAAAACTTCACAAGTTTAGATAAAGTTTTCAAGTGATTAAGTGCTGTGGCAGTGAAAACATTGACCCAATTGCAACTTGTAGGCTCCATCAGAGAGCTGTGGTTGATGGGCTCTCCTGTACATTTATATCAGGAGAGATGTGTTACCGGCTCCCTCAGAGTGTAAAGTATACCCAAAATAGAGCTTGAAGAGTGGCTTTATCATGGAGTGACTCAGCGCCAGCTAAGAGGAAAGATGAATATAGCGTGACGATGTTCTCCACAGGAAACCCGTGGCATGAAAACCAGGGACGAGGAGGGTGCTTGTAGCACGGTGGCCCTGTGGCCTCCTCACTGGGCCCATGGCTAGTAATGGGCTGACTGATGGCAGCCCTATGGAAGCTGGCCTCAAACAATGCAGGAAGCACGCTCAGATCGTCTCTCAGAGCCTGTTCCCAGATGGGAAGCCACCAACAAAAAACCCCAGTGGGCTGTGCTCTTCATGTCCTGGTGGGGAAATTCAGGAAGCACACGTGAACACACACATGCCATGGATATGAAAAAGGTTCTGTCTTCTGAAGGCTGTCAGCTGATCTTAACATGAATTTTAAAAAATGATTTGCTACATTTGAGGCATTTCTTCAAGCCAGTTTTGGATACAATCCCTGGTTACTTTGTTCCTGGGGACATTCAGTACCAATGTCTGCCAAGCCCTGTAGTTTTGAAAACATCCCTGGCCCTCACAAAAGCCCTCATAAAACAGCATCCCCTCAAAACCCAAGGCACCTGGTAAGGAAAGAATTAAAGCCAGTGACATGATTTTAATGTTCAATCCCAAAACCAGAGTTGACTTGGCTTGCCTGGGTTGTTCACCCAGGGGAGGGCTCTCCTCCACAAGGCCCAAGCCCTACTGGGGCTGCTTGGGCACCAGCCACGCTGTGGGGAGGGTGTAAATCATGACTGAATCGTGATTCCATGTGGGAAACAGTCCTGCAGTCGGGGGACAGGAGGAGCCAGACCGGAATCCAACACAAACAGTCCAGGGGCAGAGGGAACATTCCCGGGTACCAGTGTCCCAGAGTGACTTGAAAATGCTGAACTTATGCTAAATTCTGTTTAATGATTATTTGCGGGAGGGGGACACGCATTCTTAAGAGATCAGTTTACCTTAGGAAATCCTGTACTCACCCTGCTTTCCGGCCTCCTGGCCTCCTTGTATCCTGCACACACTATTCCTTTGCATACATTTGCAGCGAACTTTGCTCCCCAGGGTATCTGGCTTTTGGGATAAAGACTAATGTCCATGTCAAAATGATTCTTGATAAAAGCATCCTTGATGTTAAATATTTATTTTAAGCTAAATGTTCTACTTCTGAGAGGTTAAAAAACAAATGCCTTTTCATGCAGAGCCTTTTGCCAGTCAGTGTTTGAGTTTCTTTAGGCTTTTTTATTTGGCTCTGCAGCAGCTAGCTAACCAACTGCATTCCTGAGATGAGCTGACAAGGGGGCAGAAATGAAGAAATAAACAAAAAGCCATGTTAATTTCAAGCTTCAGTAGGAATACAAAGAGAAATATTAACATTTGCTGAATGACAAATAATGAAATGGCTGGAAATTTTTAAGGCTTCTAGCATGCTTTTATAAGCTCTCCTGGAATTTCCCCCCCATCAGGTATTGCACATTTATAACCAGCAGTGCACCATGTGAAGGCAGTTCAATAGGTTGTTTAATTTAGAGATTGGTACTTCTGAGCATATAGTGTTCCTAGTGCAATTCCTAACCCCATTTACATGTCTCTGTCTACCCGAAGTACCCACATCTTCTTAGCACAATCTTTATAATTGTTTGTTGCTATGGTTTTAATGGGTCCCCTTCAAAATTCAGGTGTTGCCAGTGTGAGAGTATTAAAAGATGGGGCCTTTAAGAAGTGATTAGGCCATGAAGGCTTCTCCCTAGTGAATGGGTTTAAGGCCCTTTAGAAAAGAGGCTTCATCATTCCCTTTGAAAACTGGCACAAGACGAGCATGCCCTCTCTCACCACTCCTATTCAACATAGCATTGGAAGTTCTGGCCAGGGCAATCAGGCAAGAGAAAGAAATAAAAGGTATTCAAATAGGAAGAGAGAAAGTCAAATTGTCTGTCTTTGCAGATGACATGATTGTATGTTTAGAAAACCCCATCGTCTCAGCCCAAAATCTCCTTAAGCTGATAAGCAACTTCAGCAAAGTCTCAGGATACAAAATCAGTGTGCAAAAATCACAAGCATTCCTATACACCAATAAGAGACAAACAGAGCTCCAAATCATTAGTGAACTCCCAGTCACAATTGCTATAAAGAGAATAAAATACCTAGGAATATAACTTACAAGGGATGTGAAGGACCTCTTCAAGGAGAACTACAAACCACTGCTCAAGGAAATAAGAGATGACACAAACAAATGGAAGAATGTTCCATGCTCATGGATAGGAAGAATAAATATCATAAAAATAGCCATACTGTCCAAAGTAATTTATAGATTCAATGCTATCCCCATCAAGCTACCACTGACTTTCTTCACAGAATTAAATTTCACATGGAACCAGAAAAGAGCCTGTTTAGCCAAGACAATTGTAAGCAAAAAGAACAAAGATGGCGGCATCATGCTACCTGACTTCAAACTATACTACAAGGCTACAGTAACCAAAACAGCATGGTACTGGTATTAAAACAGGTATATAGATCAATGGAACAGAACAGAGGCCTCAGAAATAATGCCAAACATCTACAACCATCTGATCTTTGACAAACCTGTCAAAAACAAGCAATGGGGAAAGGATTCCCTATTTAATAAATGGTGTTGGGAAAACTGGCTAGCCATATGCAGAAAACTGAAACTGGACCCCTTCCTTACACCTCATACAAAAATATAAAAACCATAGAAGAAAACCTAGGCAATACCATTCAGGACATAGGCATGGCAAAGACTTCATGACTAACACACCAAAAGCAATGGCAACAAAAGCCAAAATCAACAAATGGAATCTAATTAAACTGAAGAGCTTCTGCACAGCAAAAGACACTATCATCAGAGTGAACAGGCAACCTACAGAATGGGAGAAAAGTTTTGCAATCTATCCATCTGACAAAGAGCTAATATCTAGAACCTACAAAGAACTTAAACAAATTTCCAAGAAACAAGCAACCCCATCAAAAAGTGGCCGAAGGATATGAACAGACACTTCTCAAAAGAAGACATCTATGCAGCCAACAAACATATGAAAAAAGCTCATCATCACTGGTCATTAGAGAAATGCAAATCAAAACCACAATGAGATACCCCTCTCACACCAGTTAGAATGGCAATCATTAAAAAGGAAACAACAGATGCTGGAGAGGATGTGGAGAAACAGGAACACTTTTATACTCTTGGTGGGAGTGTACATTAGTTCAACCATTGTGGAAGACAATGTGATTCCTCAAGGATTCCATTGTGATTCCTCAAGGATCTAGAACCAGAAATACCATTTGACCCAGCAATTCCATTACTGGATATATACACAAAGGATTATAAATCATTTTACTCTAAAGACACATGCATACATATGTTTATTGCAGCACTGTTCACAATAGCAAAAACTTGGAACCAACCCAAATGCCCATCAATGACAGACTGGATAAACAGAATGTGGCACATATACACCATGGAATACTATGCAGCCATAAAAAAGGATGAGTTCATGTCCTTTGCAGGGACATGGATGAAGTTGGAAACCATCATTCTCAGCAAACTAACACAGGAACAGAAAACCAAACACTGCCATGTTTTCACTGATAAGTAGGAGTTGAACAATGAGAACACTTGAACACAGGAAGGGGAACATCACACACCGGGGCCTGTCAAGGGTCGTGGGCTAGGGGAGGGATAGCATTAGGAGAAATACCTAATGTAGATAACTGGTTGATGGGTGCAGCAAACCACTATGGCACATGTATACCTATGTAACAAACCTGCACATTCTGCACATATATCTCAGAACTTAAAGTATAATTTTAAAATATAATAATAATAGAAAAGTGGCTTCATGTAGCCGTTAGCTTAGCTTGCTCTCTTGCCCTTCTGCCTTCCACTGTGTGAGGGCTCAGCAAGAAGGTCCTCCCCAGACACCAAATGCCGGCACCTTGATCTTGAACTTCCCAGCCTCCAGAACTGTGAGAAATAAACTTTATATATTACCTGATGTCGGGTGTTCTCTTATAGCAGCACAAATGAACTAAGAGATTTTCTCACTAAATGAAGTCACTTTACCCAGTTAGAAGGATGGTCACAGGATCGTTGTTTTATTGTTATTGTTGTTTAAAAAATGTGTGTATATATGTGTGTGTGTGTATATGTCAGTCTCCATATATATTATATATATTATATATATAATATTGGTCCCTCTCTCTCTCTACATACACACACACACACACACACACACACACACACATTCCACATTAGAAATACTACAGTTTGGCCAGGCGCAGTGGCTCATGCCTGTAATCCCAGCACTTTGGAAGGCTGAGGCGGGTGGATCACCTGAGGTCAGGAGTTCGAGACCAGCCTGGCCAACATGGTGATACCCCATCTCCACTAAAAATACAGAATTATCTGGGCTTGGTGGCACATGCCTGTAATCTCAGCTACTCAGGAGGCTGAAGCAGTAGAATCACTTGAACCTGGGAGGCGGAGGTTGTAGTGAGCTGAGATCGCGCCATTGCACTCTAGCCTGGGCAACAAGAGCGAAACTATCTCAAAAAAAGAAAAAAAAGAAATACTGTGGTTCTAAAATTTGTATTCATGTGTCAGATGTATGGCACTATTAATTTCAATTTAATTCAGTTCAATACATGTTTTTCGAGTACCTACTGTGTACAAGGAACTGTGTGAGGTAGCTTCTGAGCACTTCACTTGCTCTCCAGAGATGCCTACCGAGAGTTGCATTGCAGAAAAGAAGTGCTATGGCATGTTGGAAGAAGGGGGACTCATATCTAGCTTTGGTCTGTTGAACCAAATAAACAGATCTTCTAACTGTCTGTTCTTCCCTACTAGATCTAAGTGCTCACAGAAAAAGGGCTGTCATTCACTTTGTATACCCAGGACCTTGGAGGTGCTTGGCACATGGTGGGTAACCAACAAGTATCTGTTAAATGGAGCACACTGGGTGAGCAGAAAGATGTGATGGAAGTCTGGGAGGCAGGCAGAGGCAAGTGTAGGAGTCTGACTGTCAGTGATGGGTGTGAGGATACTTCTGGTAAGGAGTCTATTGTGTAGGCTCAGACACCTGCAGGAGGGCAACCAGAAGTTCAGCATGGGTGAGCCCAGGGATTCCCTTGCCAGGGTTAGCAAACTAGGGTCCACAGGCCAGCCCCATCCATTCATGTACCTGTGGTCTGTGGCAACTCTAGTGCCATGTCAGCAGACATGAGTAGATGCAGCAGAGAGGAGTTGCAGTATATAGATAGCCTGGTAAGCTGAAAAGACTTAGTATTTGTTTCTTTATGGAAAGAGTTTGCTGAACTCTGCCATAGAGGCATAGAACAAAAATGAGTGCAGTTACCTTAGGGGGCCCCATTGTAAAGTGGCGATGCATACTTGGTTCTCTTTTGATTGGGAGACTGACCTGATTGGAGATAGTATGATTTAAGAAAGTTGACATGTGAGTGATTTGGTGGACTGGGGCTTTTGGGAAAGGGACCAAGTATAAGAAAACCAATTAGGAGGATATTACAGCCATCTGTTCAGGCATCATTGAAGAAAGAACATCAGTTTGAGTCTTATCTAAGCATTGGGTTGGCATGTATTATCTCCTAGGCTAGAAACCCTTGCCCTTCTCCCAGTTCATGTCACTAAATTGGGGGTCCACCTCACAGCTCCAGAAACCTCAGGTCAACCCCACCCAACTGGTCACATGCTAACTTCCTCTCTGGTGATCTTTGCACAAACATTAACTCACAGCATGGTGTCTGGTTCTTGCTGACATCAACTTTGTAACTGTTTTCAGATTATTTTTTCTTTTCCCCACAGTAACTCTCAGGCTTCTTGAGGTCAGAACCATGCATTCTCGTTTTGCTCCTACCTCCCCACCTGCCTGCCCCTCATGCTGTGTCAAGTCCGCACGTGAGAAATAAGACGAGAGTCACTGGCAGCAAAGTGAGCGCTGACATTTAAATGTGGAAGCCAGTCTGGGCCTCCGGACTCCAAGCACCCAGTGCCTGTGGCCTTGCTCACTGTTTCTCATGTTGTCCTCTGGTCTTGTTTGTAAAGTGACCTGTTGCACAACCTCTCGGTACCCTGAAGGGCAGTGACTGTGTCCACACCTCTTTGTGTTCTCGGTGGTTAGCATAATATTTTTAACATAACAGACCCTTTTTAAATGTTTGGTGATGACACAGTCACTGAGCAGGATATGCTGTAAGAAGAAAACATACTCTCCCTCATTCTGTGAATTAGTCAGAATATATCAGGTTAATAACGGTAAGAGCAGGCATCTGTTGGTCTGATGCACCAACATCTATCGGATCAAGCAATTAAGCCCATGTCAGTCATTTTGGTACAATAGAACTAAAATTAGACACAGCATAAATACAATCAAGACATGAGCACGTTTCCCAGCATTGGCCTTACGATGACAAAGGCAAATGCAGAAGCGTGTGGACTTCCAGGACAGGTCCGGAGATGGCTGTTCCAGAGAAGAGCCAGGGTGGATGGCAGGAAGCGGTGGCTGGGATGGAACCTCCAGTCCACATGTGGCACCTCTTTTACATCTTCACCCTAAGCCCTACCAGGAGTTTGAAATGCAAAAGTTCGAGAAATATAAACCAGGTTTTACTTAGAAATATAAACCAGGTTTTACTTAGTAATATTTGTTAATGACCTAAACCAAGAGAGAATCTCCTACTTAATGATGTGATTAATTAGCTCTGGGAATTGAAGTCAAAAACAGAAGACTAATTGATTAATAGATTACTGTGTTCGTTTTTCTTCCTTTCGTGGAAAAGAGCCAGAATTTGGTCCATGCCAGGTTTGCTGCTTTGGGCTAGCACCATGCTGCCTGGAATCTGTTCTCGCCTTTCCCATGTAGCCTGCCTGCTTCCCATCCTCTTGCCTTTCTTCCTGCCCTCTCCACAGATGGAAGGCCCTCCGTGTAAAACCTTGCTCTTTCAGGCTCAGTGCGCATCTCATCCCCAGGATGGATTTGCGCTCTTCTGACACTACCGAGGTCCCCTTTAAGTCACTGTTTTACCTAATCAATACCATACGACTTAGCATTTAATTTTTCTTATTGCTTTATGTGTGGAATAATGAAAAAGAATTAAAAGATTGAAAAACCAAACATTTCCCCTCACTCGCATTGGGTGTATGAAATCTGACCTCACTGAGCTGATGAGAGGCGTTCCCAACACAGCTGTGAGCACCAAATGAGGTGATGTAGGGAAGATTCCTCATAAACTAAAAAGTGCGCACAACGTTTAGTTATTGGCATCATCATTATGATTATTTTATATATTGATCTTAGCTTCTCTACTACATTTGTACTTAAAATCTCCAGCCAAAAGTCAGCAAATTTTTCTTTCTTTTTTTTTTTTTTTTTTTTTTTGAGACAGAGTCTCCCTCTGTCGTCCAGGCTGAAGTGCAGTGGGCTCATCTCACTGCAACCTCTGCCTCCTCAGCTCAAACGATTGTTCTGCCTCAGCCTCCCGAGTTGCTGGGACTACAGGCATGTGTCACCATGCCTGACTTTTTTTTTTTTTTTAGTAGAGACAGGGTTTCACCATGGTGGCCAGGCTGGTCTTGAACTCCTGACCTCTGGTGATCCACCTGCCTCATCCTCCCAAAGTTCTGGGATTACAGGTGTGAGCCACCACGCCCTGTCAAAAGTCAGCAAATTTCTAAACATCCCTTATGAATGGGCTTTGCTCTGTGCCAATTTTAAAAAGTCAGACTTCTTCAACTTACCTACCATCACTGTAGGTAGAAGGATAGGGAAGACCCCACATGAAACAGTTAGAGAACTTACATGATAATGGTAAGCACCTGGTGTCAGCCCAGTCTCTGTGTCCCTCCTCACAGCTCCCTCGGCCCCTGGGAGTCCTCACACAGATGTCTATGACAGCCCTCAGCCTCCAGGGGCTTCGCCAACCCACTTAGTGTTACAAAAAGAAGCAGAAGCTGATCAGAGAGGAGGTTGGGGGAATTTGGCCGTGTGCTCAGAGGCACTGGTAGCGAAGTGACTTTTTCCCAGAGAGGCTGGTCTCCCGTAAGAGAGAGAGAGAACTGACAGATTACACAAGAGAACAAGGCTCTGCCACCGTCAAGGTCAGAAGCCTGCCGCTACTCTCGTTATGTGTTGCTAGCCAACACACTCCTTCAGTTTGTTTCCAACTGATCATCTTTCTGTCTTCTGCCTTCCCAGTTCATAATCTGCGCTCTCTTCCGTCTCCATGGGCCCCAGAGCAGATAGATCACTTCTGTTGGTTTCAAATGCAATTTAGTGGCCATCTTCCCTCCCATCTTTTTCATTAAAAAAAAAAAAAAAGTTCTAACCACTGCTTTTCTAATCACCACTGTTCTAGCCACTAGGACTTTCTGTCCTCCACAAACCTATTGCTGTTAAAATATTTGTTTTGATTGTTCCAGGTGGTAAATGTTGCCTTATGGGCTTTGTTCCAACTTGCATTACTTTTTGCAAGGAGGATACTAAGTCAGTTCTAAAACATTGAGTCATACCATGACTGAGAATAGTGAAAGTGCAAATTCTTTATTAATACAGAAGTTAAAGATGAGGTAGTCATGTAGAAAACAACCTGCATTGATTAAATAAACTATGATTCTGGTTTAGTGATTCCAATTAATCACCAGAGTTAATAAAAATGTTACTTGTGGCTGGGCACGGTGGCTCATGTCTATAATCCCAGCACTTTGAGAGGCTGAGGCGGGTGAATCACCTGAGGTCAGCAGTATGAGACCAGCCTGGCCAACATGGCGAAACCCCATCTCTGCTAAAAATACAAGAAATTAGCCGGGTGTGGTGGCAGCGCCTGTAGTTCCAGCTACTCAGGAGGCTGAGGCAGGAGAATCACTTGAACCTGGGAGGCAGAGATTGCAGTGAGCTGAGATCACACCATTGTACTCCAGCTGGGGCTACAAGAGCAAAACTCCTTCTCAAAAAAAAAAAAAAGTTACTTGTAATTATTTTTTTGAAGTCTTCATGTTCTAAGTCAAGACTTCAACTGACCTTTTTTTTTTTTTTAACAAATAGTTAATGGTTACTTGGTGTGACATATTTAGAACTTCCCAGTAGTTTTTATCATCTTGACTGGTCTTCAGTATGAAAGATATTTTATAATTTCATGCTAACTTACATAAATGTAGCATTTGATTTTCAAATAACTAAGTCGCTAGCTAATCAATTCTACTTATCTTCAAGTGTTACGAGGTAGATGTAAATTCCATGAGGGCAGGGAGTCACCCATAGGCGAATCATCTACTTTATTCCCTGCATTATCTTTGGCATCTAAATCAGTGTTCAGCATACACTGTGGTCACTAGATAAATATTGGGCAAATGAATGAGTGAGCTATAGACATAAACTATAAGAAACTCATAAAAATCTTTTCTAAAAATATAGAATCATATATTATAATGTTAAACTTCAGATGTATCTTTTTAAACCGGAGGTATAAGTAGCAAACAAATAGGAGGAATTAAAAAATTCTTTGCCTCGAATCTGAGCTATCACATTCAAGGCTTAGATTTTAGTGATGCCCATTTCTCATAAATGCATTAAAGTCACTCCATTAAAACTTGATTCTCAGCCGGGCGCAGTGGCGCACGCCTGTAATCCCAGCACTTTGGGAGGCCGAGGCAGGCGGATCACCCGAGGTCAGGAGTTGGAGACCAGCCTGGCCAAACATGGCGAAACCCCGTCTCCAGTAAAAACGCAAAAAAATTAGCTGGGTGCAGTGGCGTGCACCTGTAATCCCACATACTTGGAAAGATGAGGCAGGAGAATTGCTTGAACCAGGAGACGGAGGTTGCAGTGAGCTGAGATCATGCCATTGCACTGTAGCCTGGGTGGCACAGCAAGAGACTCTGTCTCAAAAAAAAAACTTTATTCTCAACTGAAAGTACCACCAGTGAGTCTAATCCATTTTGGTACACAGATCATATAAGTAGTTCTTAATCGTCTTCAATTTTCTGATCTGCATTCAGCAGTGTTTACGGAGACTGATGTAAAGATAGGTGCAGGGCAATTACAATGTTAGAAAAAATGTCACACTAGAAGTTCTTTTTAAGTAAGTCTATAAATAAAAAGTTCACCAGTGTTGTTTTCTATAAACCTGTCTGTGGTATAATTAGTATTTCTTTTAATTATTCTACTTTTTACCTTTAGAATCTTCTATTATTGTTTGACATGCCAGTTTCAATTCCCTGAATTCCAGTTGTAATACTTTGTTTTCAAGTATTATAAAAATATCTTAATGCTCTTTCTGTAGCAGATCACTCTTTTGGTTCCTTGTGTCCAGTTGTGGAGTTTTAAAGTGTTATTTTTCAAGTTGTAATGAGAACTAGAAGGTATTTAAACTTGGCTTTAAAAACCTATTTTGGGCCGGATGTGGTGGCTCACACCTGTAATCCCAGCACCTGGGGAGGCCGCAGCAGGCAAATCACTTGAGGCCAGGAGCTGGAGACCAGCCTGGCCAACGTGGCAAAATACTGTCTCTACCAAAAAGACAAAAATTAGCCAGGCATGGTGGTGCCCGCCTGTAATCCCCGCCACTAGGGTGGCTGAGGCAGGAGAATTGCTTGAATCCGGAAGGCAGAGAGGGCAGTGAGCTGAGATTATGCCATTGCACTCCAGCCTGAACAGCAGAGCAAGACTCTGCATCAAAAAAAAAAAAAAAAAAAAAAAAAGGAAATAAAACCTATTTTGAATGATTGGGAATGCAAAGGTGGCAGCTACACACCTCCCTGTTTAATTGGTGCAGTCAACAGGAATCATAAATAAATACACAATTTTTTTTTCTTTTTCCTTCACTTTTTTTGTTCGTTCTTTCTTTCTTTTCTTTTCTTTTTTTTTTTTTTTTCAAGACAGGGTCTTGCTCTGTCACCCGGGCTGGAGTGCAGTGGTACGATCATGGCTCACTGCAACTTCAGTCCCCTTGGCTCAAGCGATCCTTCCGAGTAGCTGGGACTATAGGTGTGTGCCATCATGCCCAGCTAATTTTTTTTTTAACTGGTATTCTGTAGAGATAGGCTCTCATTATGATGCCCTGGCTGGTCTTGAACTCTTGGCCTCAAATGATCCTCCCTCTTCAGCCTCCCACAATACTGGGGTCACAGGTGTGAGCCACCATCCCCAGCCACAGTTTCTTTTGACATATGAAGAGCTGGGTGCAATGTCCAGAATCTCAATTCAGAACGCAGATCAGGGGGACTGTTCGAGTCTGGTGCCCCCGACCCACCCAGAAAAATGACTGTGGAATAGAAGAACAGCCTTTTAGGACTTGAACCTTCTCAGGCCCACCTCTCAAAACAACATGACTTGAAAATGTTTAGTTTTTCTTGTATGGTCTCACTTGCCAAACCTCCAAAAGCAATTTGAGAGTAATTTCAACCAAATATTTTAGCAGGCCTTGTGAAAAATATATTTAACCTGTTAATTGTGTGCCGTTTTGATTTGTCTTGGCATCTCAATAAGTAAAAGGTTAAAATGATGGCTACAAGAAGTCAATAAAGCTTAATTATTCCAGTTGAAAATTCATCCATGGGTACTCTTGTGCCTGGCTTTCGTGTTGACCTCATTGCCATATGACCACCATCAATAGCTCTTTATATTTAATCAATTTCCTAAAAAAGCCACACACACACATTTATCATGTTTGTAGTCTTTTTGTTCCATTATAGTTGATGTAGCCTAGCATTGTAGTTTTTGTGTGTGTGAAATATCTGACATTCTATGCTTTAGTACTTTTTACTTCATTACTTAATGTGACCCCCCTGCCTGCCCCCCCCCTCCCTCGGACTGTGACTGTGTTCTCGTTTTCTTTTTTTTTTTTTTTTTTTTTTTGAGACGGAGTCTTGCTCTGTCGCCCGAGCTGGAGTGCAGTGGCCAGATCTCAGCTCACTGCAAGCTCCGCCTCCCGGGTTCCCGCCATTCTCCTGCCTCAGCCTCCGGAGTAGCTGGGACTACAGGCGCCCGCCACCTCGCCCGGCTAGTTTTTTGTATTTTTAGTAGAGACGGGGTTTCACCGTGTTAGCCAGGATGGTCTCGATCTCCTGACCTCGTGATCCGCCCGTCTCGGCCTCCCAAAGTGCTGGGATTACAGGCTTGAGCCACCGCGCCCGGCCTGTGACAGTGTTTTTGCAAATGAAACAGTTCAGTGAGACCTGGGAATTTCCTGTGGCGTTTATGTGGTCTCGCGCTCATCTCTGTTTGCCAGATATCATCCGTGTAAGAACCATGCTCAGTAGGTACATTTTGGAGGACCAGTTATCTCGTTTTCTCATTCACCAATGAGTCTTGAAAGGCCGAATTCAAGATCGACCGAATTCAATTTTTAAGATCTTCCTCTCTCAGTCCACAAAAGAAAAAATTGGCTTATTACTGTCGCCGCTGTCTTTAATTATGTACAGTCGCAATACAATTATCTCCCTATTTGGGCGTTACCTCCCCTGCCAGATCACCAACGCCTCAAAGTGAGAGAGCACGGCTTCTGTTTATTGTTCATCCTTTGAAATGACTTAAAAGGAAGCTGAGTACACAGTTGACCTCCTAGCCAAAGGGGATTGATCATGGTCTGGGGCTGGGGAGAGGACTCTGTGATTCTTCCCGAAAGGTCACTCTATCCAGAATGATAAGTCCTCAATTTTTAGAATGTGGTTATTAGGTAAAGGGATTAATTCAAAGGAAGAGATTTTAAGACTGCATCATTGATTTTGTTGTTTTGGATAAGAACATGGAATTGGCTTTTCTGTAAATTGACTGCATTATATAATGCACAGGTTAAAGTGATCCTGCCACTTGAATTCTTTCATGGTTATTTGATTATTTTCAGAATATCTTGACATTTGAAAGGCATACAGACAAAAGCCAATCATGTAAATAATTACATTTAGAGGAGTAAAAGGCAGCCATCAGTCTTTTTTTACTTCACCATTTTTAACCATTTGGATTCAAAGCTGGATTTTATTTCAACTAAATAGAACAGTTATATCCAATTTAATGTGCAAATGTAACCAGTCAGACCCAGAAATTTTGAATAGCATTTGTTACTTTTAATCACAAAATTAATGGCATTAAACTCTAACAGAATAGATTCCATTTGTTAATTTTTTCTAATCAAACTTCAGATTATTTATTCATGCCTCAGGTGAGAAATGTCTCACCAGACACCCAGTTAAATGAAAAGTAAATCATACCTTTTTTTCTTTTTTTTTGAGGTGGAGTCTCACTCTGTCACCCAGGCTGGAGTGCAGTGGCACAATCTCGGCTCACTGCAAGCTCCGCCTCCCGGGTTCAGGCCATTCTCCTGCCTCAGCCTCCCAAGTAGCTGGGACTACAGGCACCTGCCACCTCACCCGGCTAATTTTTTGTATTTTTAGCAGAGATGGGGTTTCACCATGTTAGCCAGGATCTCGTGATTCACCCACCTCGACCTCCAAAAGTGCTGGGATTACAGCTGTGAGCCACCACGCCCGGCCAGTAAATCATACCTTTTTAAAATAGCATTTCACATTAATTACACTTATTTAGTTAACATTGAGGTTATCTATTATTGCATAAGATACCGTTGATTTTAGTTGCATATCATATGCAGGTAACTTGCTTACTTTTTTTTTTTTTTTTTTTGCTTTGAGACAGAGTATCGCTTTGTGGCCCAGGCTGGAGTGCAGTGGCGTGATCTCAGCTCGCTGTAACCTCCACCTCCTGGGTTCAAGCGATTCTCCTGCCTCAGCCTCCCAAGCAGTGAGATTACAGTGCGTGCCACCACGTCCAACTAGTATTTGTATTTTTAGTAGAGACGGGGTTTCATCATATTGGTCAGGCTGGTCTCGAACTCCTGACCTCAGGTGATCCACCCGTCTCAGCCTCCCAAAGTGCTGGGATTACAGGCGCACACCACTGCTCCTGGCCACAAGTAACTGCTTTCTTTGTTCTTACCTAAAAGATAAGCCAAAGTAAAATAGAATGTATTTGCTACTTAATACCTATGAAACTAGATTGTTCTAATGTATAAAGAAAATTGACCAATATGTTTTTTATATTATACAAATGTACAAATATTTTCCTGAGAATCTGGCAATGTTTCTAAAAAGCAGCTCACTCTTTCCTGTTGTTTTCTGATGATAAAAGCCAGTGAGTCAGTGCCACTTCTGAAATGGCAGTCACTACATTAGGATCCTGCAGCAGTGATTCAGCACCAGGTTAGTGACACTCTGCCATGTTACCAGTTGTCACAAAGGGTGGATCAAAAATTATAAAATTAATTTAAAACTATGTATGTGTGCAGTTCTTCTAAAGGTCAGTTTTTCAAATTATAGCAGCAGCCATGAATATTTTTATATCCTTTTACCTGATAATCTCATTCCTTAAAATTACAAGTAATTAATTTTTTAAAAGCTGTATGCATATATGTGATTATCCAACTGTTTCTAAAGATTAAATATTAAAAACAACCAAAATCAGCAAATGAGCAGTAACAAAGTTTGTAAGATGGAGTATTAATAATTGGTGGACTTGATTATAAGTAGAAAGACCAAAACTCTGCAAGGGTAATTATAGGCTATCAAGTGACAAAATTATATGATGCTATGATTACAACTATGTATTTAAGGAGTTAAATGAAAATATATTGTGTTAGAGTTAGAATGTGGTTTTGTTTTGTTTTGTTTTTTTAAGGGACTCTCGCTCTGTTGCTCAGGCTGGAGCACAGTGGCGCAATCTCGGCTCACTGCAACCTCCGCCCCCCAACAAGGTTCAAGTGATTCTTCTGCCTCAGCCTCTCGAGTAGCTGGGATTACAGGCACCTGCCACCACACCAAGCTAATTTTTGTATAGCAGCAGAGACGGGTTTCGCCATTTTGGCCGGGCTGGTCTCGAGCTCCTGACCTCAGGCGATCCACACACCTCAGCCTCCCAAAGTGCTAGGATTATAGAAGTGAGCCACTGCTCCCAGCCAGAATGTGGATTTTTTTAATTTTGTTTTTTTCGTGTTGTTACAAAGTTGTCTAATACATTTCTGATATGTTTTTGTTATATCAGCACTTTATGGAGGACTAGAAGGCATCTGTTCATATCCCCAAAATATGGTGTCTTGTTGTACTGTGGTGCCTCTTAACAAATGATTGCATTCATTTGTGGCATTCTAAAAGAGTGACTGCTTTACTGAGAGTCTCTGACCTACTCCCAGAAAGTTATTTACTCTGTGGGACAGTTCGTTCTGTTGCATCTTATCTGAATACTTAAAACTCCAAGGAAGAAGATGATATTTACCAGTACATAAACTGACATTTTGGCACTTAATCTTTGACTTTAAGAAGCGCCAGAGGACCCTTGATGGTTCCAGTGAGCCCTTTGTCTTCTGTGCTTGCGTGGCGAAGGCCTCTTTCAGAGGACACACCACGGCAGCCCCTGCTCCTCAAGTCTCAGAAGGCCTGAACCCATGGTAGCTGGAAATAATAGCTTGACATTCCCACCTCACTTTAAACTGTGATTTTTTTTAAAAAACACTCTTCTTGACCTTTTCTTTGAAGGAGGACCAAAACAGGTAAAACATTGCTCTTCAGTATACCAGTGAATTATTTTGACAATGGCAATCTCCCGAAACAGGGCACTATGTCATCCCTACCCTTTTCTCTTGGGTATCTTTGATTGGGTGTCACTGCCAGTCCTTATGGAAACTGGCTTCTGGCCCCCAACAGTCACTGTCTATTGGCAGGACCTATCACATAATTGCTATCTTGAAAGCACCATCTGGGCAGCTCAGTGTTTAAAAAAAACAACAAAAAAACAAAAAAAAAAAAACAGACCTCCTTATTGACTTGAAAGAGCTTACAGTCTAGTTGTAAACAGAAGACATGAAATGACTGAAGAATGTTCTCAAAGCTCAACATGAACAAGTCACATTACAGACATTTGAACTGAACTGAAGGCTGCAGGACCTTGAACAAATGGGCATCTGGGTCGTAGTAGCCAGGTAGATGGCACTGGGTGCCCAAATGGAGTGAGCATGCATGGAAGGAAAAGTGAAGGGCCAGGCATTCATTTAGAGGGGAGGAGTTTGGTAATATAATGAGGATAAAGAACGCTTGCAGATTTCTGGTTGGTGGGTGGTAGAATAAAAATTGTGACTAAGCACCATGGATGGATGGATGGATGGATGGATGGATGGATGGATGGATGGGTGGATGGATGGATGGGTGGATGGATGGATTGATGTGGCCAGGAAGCTGAAGGCAGGACTCTATCCAGGAGAGCCAGGTCAGTGCATGCATAGCTAGGGCATAAGCTAAGAAAATGGGGAAGACACAGCAAATTCCTGATACTTTATATAAAAGGAGTCTGTTGGGTTTTGTTTTAAAAGTGTTGAATGTGAGATAAAAATGACGAAGGGTTGGGATCCCTAAGTAGATGAATAGCTTTGTTTCAGGTCCGCCCTGCTGGGCGCAGCAGGTTACACCTGTAATCTCAGCACTTTGGGAGACCAAGGCAGGAGGATTTCTTGAGCCCAGGAGTTCAATACCAGCCTGGGCAACATAGTGAGACCCCCATCTCTGTAAAAAATTCAAAAATCAACCTGGCATAGTGGCATGCAACTGTAGTCCCCACTACTCAGGAGGCTGAGGTGGGAGGACCATCTGAGCCCAGGAGGTCTAGGCTGTAGGGAGCCATGATGGTACCACTGCATTCCAGCCTGGGTGACAGAGCAAGACCCTGTCTAAAAAAAAAAAAAGAGAGAGAGAGAGAAAGTATGAAGAAGGGTAACCAAGGAAAGAGCTGGAAGGAATTTTAAGCCTTTAGAAACCGTTGTTATGGTGGTGTTAGGGACACTCTGTATTAAGGTCAGAGGAAGGAGTCTGAGCTGCTTGTTGGTGTGTAGTAAATAACTGGTATCTGTAGGATGTCTATGCAAATGATTAAGGTAAAAAATTAGGGAGCGATTAGGAGCAGAGATTAGGTTTTTTGATCATTTCTGCTTTGGCTGAGTTAATATGTGGAAGGAAAAGCTAGTTGAAAGTCAAAGGGACACCTTAGTTAATGGTGGAGAGCGAGAAAGGAGACAGCAGAGAAATTGAGGGCTACAGTACAGCTCAGAGCCACTCACTACCAAAAGAAGAGACCAGCGGAGGTGGCCCTCATTGTCCCCTGAAAGAGATGTTGCACCACAGCAGGAAGGGTGGAAGCCATGTGGGAGGAATAAAAATCAAGAGTTTGTGGGAGAAAAATCCTCAAGCTACTTTTTTTTTTTTTTTTTTTTTTTTTTGAGAGAGTCTCACTGTGTTCCCCAGGCTGGAGTGCAGTGGCGTGATCTTGGCTCACTGTCACCTCCGACTCCCAGGTTCAAGCAATTCTCCTGCCTCAGCCTCCCTAGTAGCTGGGATTACAGGCACCCGCCACCATGCCTGGCTAATTTTGTATTTTTAGTAGAAACGGGATTTTGCCATGTTGGTCAGGCCGGTCTCGAACTCCTGGTCTCAAGCAGTCCACCTACCTTGGCCTCCCAAAGTTGCTGGGATTATAGGCTTAGCTACTGTATCCAACCCCTCAAGCTACTTACTGTAGTTGAGAAAGAAGGGTGCAGATGACAGGAAAAATAAGTTGTTGAATGCAAAGTGAGATTAAGGTGAGATATTGGGTTGGTTGGTTGGTTGGTTGGTTTGCTTGCTCGTTTGTTTGACTTCAGGAGAAACCTGGATCAGATTGGGCATGAGGGGCGGACACTGAAGCGAGATGACCAAATGTGGAAGGAGGGTCGTCAGGGACTCAGGGAACCAAGTGTGGGGGCAGAGTCCTCCTTGAATGGCCCCTTGGCCTAGGCCTCTGGGGTTTGTTCCCTGGTCAGCCTGTGTGTGGACACTGGCTTGGCAGAAGTCGAGGATAAGAATATTTCTGAGAGCTGGTGAAGGAAGACTCTTGGGCTAGCATTACGGGTGGGCTTCGGGAAAGCAGGAGATAGAACTGAGGAAGTTCCTGGCTAGTTCCTTCTCCTTGCTTAGTCTGTCTCCAGCTTCCAAGATCAGCATTGTGGAGAATGCTAACGTCTCAAGGTTAAATTTTACCCCAGAGTCTAATTGAATTTAACTTTTACGTTTTGTTTGTTTGTTTCTAATGTCTCAAAACCCTGTTTTACCCAAAGCTATTTACAGTTTCTGTTGGGTTGGGATCCCTAACATAGACAAATAGCTTTGTTTCAGGTCTGCCCTGCCTGGAGCCCCTCCTTCCCACCAGTTACCTTTATGGTTACATATGGTTTGGCTTAGAATACCAGTAAAACTCCAGTAGACACAGCTGAGGTGCTCTTTTTAGTTTCTGAAGGATTTTCAGTGTAGTGTCCTATCCCAACGTCAGGACAGTGGAGGAAGCCCGTGAGGCCTCCAGCTCGTCGGTGGCAGAGCCGGCATTCAGGACCCCTGTGGCTCTCCGGCTGCATTGACTGCTGCCTTCCTAGTTAGGAAGAAAGCTGAATTAGGTGACCTCCAGTCCAGCCTTCCAAGTAAGGCTTCTGTGAATCCATGGCTGTAAGTATTAGAATATCGTATAAAGAAGGTGAAGGTCACTGGAGACCAGAACCTGGAGGAGAAGCTTCATGGTGGAGGGGACTTGAAGTGCACTTTGAAAGGTTCATGGGCATGAGAAGGGCAGGATGCAGGGAGAGTTCCTGGGCTGAGGGAAATGTGAGCAGGAATTAGTATCGAAGGTCGAAGGTCGTGGACAGAAAGGGGGTGGCCTGAAACCCAGCCCAAGGCCATGGCGGCCAGTGGGAAGGTGTGGGGTCTGATGACAGAGAACCCTGATAGTCAGAGACAGGACTTGGATAGTGTCAAGAATGTCTGAACAGCAGGGCAACCTGAAGAAAGTGGCATTTCTGTAATCCCAGCACTTTGGGAGGCCGAGGCTGACAAATCACTTGATATCAGGAGTTTGAGACCAGCCTGGCCAACATGGTAAAATCCCGTCTTTACTAAAAATATAAAAATTAGCTGGGTGTGGTGGCGTGCCCCTGTAATCCCAGCTACTTGGGAGGCTGAGGTAGGAGAATCACTTGAACCTGGGAGGCGGAGGTTACAGTGAGCCGAGATCGCACCACTGCACTCCAGTCTGGGTGACAGAGCGAGATTCCGTCTCACAAAAAAAAAAAAAGAAAGTGGGTTTTAGGAAACTTCGCCTGGCAGTCGTACACAGGAGAGAGAACTAGGGACAGGCTTGTACAACCCTGGTATATGGCCTGAGTGGTAAACTCAACCTGAATGTGATTGATTCCCAAGGAAATTTCTTACAGGATTTCTTTAGCAAGTGGTTTATAAGCAACTATAGAAAGACCACAGGGTACCCATGTGACCTCACTGAGGATAAAGGCATGCCAGATGAATCCCATTTATTTTCTTCATAACATTCTCAGAGAGTTCTGGCAGGGAAATAACAGACAAATCCTTACCTTTATACAGTGCTTTCCTGCTAAAAGTACATTCTAAATTTCAACTAGGCATTTGACAAGTGTGTGAAATTCTATGAGCAAGATGGAAAAACGCAGATTGGAGAGTGGTGCCGCTGGCTGGATTTTAGCTAAGGACCGTACTCAAAGAGCGTGGATTAAAGAGGGCGAGGTCCCTTGTAGATGCTGCAGAAATCTATGTGAGTGAATTGAATGAAGACATAAAAGGCTTTTTAGCACTTTTGTGGGTAACACCCTTTGGAAGAATAAATAAGATCCCAGATGAGGGAATCACAATTGAAAAAAATCTCAATAGAGGACGGAAGTGAAGCTGAACATAAAACATTTGGTGAGAATAATATAGTCTTAGCAAGTATATTTTAAAAATCAATTAATGTGAAAAACCTGAAATGATACTAAAAGACTCTGGGAGGAGGGAAAGGCTTTGGGGGAGATAGTTGTATAAGGATGAATGGTTAGTATCAGATGGCTGTCAAAAGGGCTAATGCAATCTTAGGAGAGTAAGAAAAACATAGTATTTAGAGCAAGCTTGTCCAGCCTGCAGGCTGCATGCAGCTCAGGACAGCTTTGAATGTGGCCCAACACAAATTCCTAAACTTCCTTAAAACATTATGAGATTTTTGTGTATGATTTTTTTAAAACTAATCAGCTATCATTAGTGTTAGTGTATTTTATGTGTGATGCAAAACAATTCCTCTTCTGATTAGAGCAAGGGAGATAATGGCCCCATTGTGTTATGTTACATGTGGTACATTTTTATATTCATTATATTGTGGGAGGGCCGTTATACTTTTAATGTGAAGGGTAATAGAAGGATCTGGGGATGTGTTTGAGCATGGAGAAGAAAGGAGAAGACGCCAAGGTTCATGACCACTGTCTTCAAGTATGTAAAAGGTTGCCATGTTGAAGACACCACAGATGGGAGGATTTGTCCTGCACTTCTCCAGTGGGCACACTTAGGGCATTCTAAGCTGGGCAGATGTTTGACTTCATGAGCAGCTCATCCGTGGAGAGCAGAACAGGTTTGGTGTACAGCTGTCAGGGATTCTGTAGAAGAGACACTTATACTGGGTGTCGGATTGTTCTCAGGGTTTCCAGTGTGTTAAGTATTACCCAGTGGTGTGCCGGAGCCAGTTCATAGCAGCTTGCAGGAGCTGGTTGTTAAATAATCAGGATTTTTAAGGGCTAGTAGTTAAAATGTTGTTTGCTTGAAATGGGCCATGGAGGCAGTATTTATACCAAGGAAATTGACAATAGATCAACCCCACCCTCTCCCCCCAGTGTCAGCATGCCAGCATACCACCCGGATTATCCGTAATAAAAAGGTGTCTATTAGAAGCCGGGATTCTCTGGAATGTGGAAGAGCAGATGGGGGTGGGAACATCCATGTGCATATTCTTTGGAGTTTTCAGATTCTGTTTCCTTGTTAATGGTGCGTAGCTCCCCTTTGGTGCTCATACCACTTCCTATCTCCTGCCAAGATCTGGGGCCTGTGAGTTTCTCTGTCACTGGATCTGCCAGGAAAACGCAGATATCTTCTGTTGCTTGGAATAATTCTTTCCTTGTTATGCATCTAGACTGGCTAGCCCTCTGTGAGAGGTGCCTCCCACCTCATTCTTAGCACTAGCCTCGAGGACTGTGAATATCAGATGAATTTACCCAGTGAAATAGGATTTGGAAACACCTGGGCTGTTGAGAACAAGTGATTATCGGAGCAAGGTCCAACCCACAAATATAACAAAGCCCCGCAGGCCATATGGCAATAACAGCCCAACCGATGGGGACTTCGGGTTGACGTCAGATCAGCCTGTCCCCATGCTGCCTGGGCAGAGAGCAAACAATGACTTTATTTCTGTCATTTTTATCTCCCTTATTTCTTTGTAAAAAGGATTTAAATAAAGTCTGAGTCATGATGTAACCAGGAAAAGCAAATGCCCTGTGGTATACATGATAGGCAGATTCAGCTGTGGTCATGCAAATTGTATTTGAGTTTGGTTGAGGCTCTAATTAAAAAAAAAAAAAAAAAAAAAAAAACTAGTTGTTTTTACTTTTCTTAGTTGCCTACTGTGTTCCATTTGAAACCCTAAAGGCTTTGCTATTTTCCCCAAGGATGCCTACTTCCCACTCTTTCCTTTAGTAGTTTCCCAAGAAACAGACAAGAACACCCTTGACCAGTTAGGCTACAACCAGATATGAGCTTCTCAAACTGTGGGAGGCCATTCCAGTAAAGTGTGTATTGCCAGCCAGTGTACTGTTTGTTTTTGATAAAAGATTTTCTTGGCAAAACAACCCGCCCAAAGGTGATTTTTGAACCATGGAACAACTCTGAATTTCAGAATTCAAATTATAAGTAAGAGAGTTGAAGTATAGGGGCTGCATTTAATATGCAGTTATATATTGGGAAGCTATAAATAGGTCTATTTTTGAAGAGACTAAACCCAAGTAAAGATTAGCTATATGCCTATATGATGGTGGCATATGTGGAAGGGTCAGGGAGAACTGAATAAAGAAAATAAAGAAATAACCCTAATTTTCTAATAGGGTGTCAGGAAGAAAAGAGCAGAAAAGAGAGAGCATGCAGCTGTAGCCAGCCAGAAATTCATGGGCTGGAGACACACCCTTTAAAGGAAGGGTCTGTGGCATAGACCAAGGACAGGGAATAAAGAGAAAACTGAATTCCTACTGCAGAGACTACAGAATAGCAGCAGCAGAGGTGACAGTGACGACCACATTAACCGGAGTCCAGACCTGGGACAGTAATAGCCCAAGCAGGAATCTCTCTGTAGCCATGCACAAGCTGCAGCTGCAGCCAGGGGTCTGTGCTGGGTCTTCTGGCCAGAGTTCTGACCCCACAGCTCAGGGCCAGGGAACCCACTGAAAAGATGGACTCAAAAAAGGCTGCTACTACTTGAAGGGTGCAGAAAGAATCGGATGTCATTAAATCATGCCTGTTGAATCTTCAGCTGCGTGAAATGGCTTATCTGTGAATGCTTTTAGAGTAGAAAATTTGGTCTGAATGGCCTAATTGTGATGCGTGGCAGGGAAAAGGTTAAGACAAGAGACGGTCCCAGGAAAGAAGTAGGGCAGTGAGGGACATGTGGACACAAGGGCCATAGAAAAGCAACTGAGTTCATTAAGGTAGTGCTCCTCAGTGAAAAAATCCCTCCCGGCCCCCTTGCAGCACAGACAGGGCCCTATTGTTTTTGGTCAGCCAATACCAATACCACATGCCGTCGGCCTCAGTGAGAAATATGTCCATCAGTCAGTGTTTAGCCTTCCCCAATGAGGGTTCCCAGGGAGAAATAAGCCCTCCTGCTTTATCCATTGTAATGAATCGACTCCTCTCCTGGCCACTAAGAGTGGTATATTAGGAAGGTTACAGTCACACAGATCGTTTTCTGTGTTCTTTAGTTCAGATAGAAAACCCTGGTTGAGAAAGACTGGTAGTGCAGTGACCCAGAACTGGCCTTCCAATATAAAATCAGCACGCACTTCAGCAACCTGGGGTTTTGCCTGAAGGAGATGGCAGGAAGCAGTTGTAATAAAAGGGCACTTGGAATTAGGATGTACAAAACAAGATCTTATCCCCACCTTCACAGTGCCTCCCAACTCTGCCATACCTACCAAAACTCTGATTGTCCCCTCTTCCTACTTAGGTTATATATTGTCAAAGACTCTTCTGTGTCCAAATTTCTGGTATTTGGTTTATAAAATAAGTTAAAGTAGTGTGGGCATTAAATTAGTTTCTATGGAGAAAATTTTGGTTTCGCTTTCCTACTTCTCATGAAGTCACTTTCCATGAAAATAATTCAGTGGAATTGAAAACTCTTGAGTCATCTTCATTTCATAACATGGTCATTTGTGTAGCATACATACATCGAATGATTTGAGTGAGTGAATGAGCTAATTACACGTACAATGAAGTTTGTCAAATGTATCAACACTCTGTTGGTCTTTTCCCCTGGTCATTCTTTTTTTCTGAGATGAAGTTTCACTGTTGTCACCCAGGCTGGAATGCAATGGCACGATCTCTGCTCACCGCAACCTCCGCCTCCTGGGTTCAAGTGATTCTCCTGCCTCAGCCTCCGGAGTAGCTGGGATTACAGGCACACACCACCCCGCCCAGCTAATTTTTCTGTTTTTAGTAGAGACAGGGTTTCACCATGTTGCTCAGGCTGGTCTAGTACTCCTGACTTCAGGTGATCCCCTGTTAATTCTTAAGGTGATCAAGTGGGAATGGCTGCTACCATCTTACGACTGAGGGAACTTAGGCTCATAACATTTAAGTGACTCAACCAGGAACACAAAGTACATAGTGACAAGGTCATGTGGAGAACCCAGGTCTCCTAATTCCTATGCAAACCTCTTCAAGGGCATCTGGAAGGATAGTGGCCAGTCGCATGGTATGACACAAAATAAGTCAGTTGTGTTTTCATGAGCACCTATTATGTGACACTGTGTTCAGTGATACGGCTGTCCAAGGAAAGAAGATGCTGTGTTTCTGGTTTTTTTTTTTTTTTTTTTTAATCAAGAAGCTTATAGCTTAATTGGAGAGATAACTGCTACACCTAGAAACAAGTGCCTGGCATGACTCTTATAGTTTAATGGAAGGTGTGTGAAGGGAAAGAAGAGCCTTCTGGAAGGCACCAAAAAGTTCCTCAGGAAGACCTGAAACTGAACACTGTGCAGAGATAGCACTGGATCAATCCAGAGGCCAACGAGAGTAACGGTCTACCCAGGCAGGGGATTATGGCCAAGAATCATTTGGGTGGAGGCAGAATGTGCTGGTCCTGTCTCTATCTGGAGATGTGCAGCTGAAGGTGAAGTCTGATAAGCTCAGCATAGATCAGTCCTGGGGATTTGAAACCAACACAGTGAAAAATCGAATGGACGAGGTCTGAAGGGACATTTGGGTCAACACAAGCCACCCTAACAGCGCAATCCCTACCTAGGATGCCACGGTGAATGCTGTCTAACAGAAGACTCTGACTGACATAGCACCTCCCACGGAGGGTCAGCGTCCAAGGTGGATACAGTGCAGTCCAAGGCTCTTGACTACAGCAGAAACCTGGGTGAGCTGTCGGGGGAATGCTAATAGAAGTGGAGGTAGAACTTGTAGGCCAGGCATGGTGGATCACGTGTGTAATCCCAGCACTTTGGGAGGCCAAGGCTGGAGGATCATTTGAGGTCAGGAGTTCGAGACCAGCCTGGCCAATGTGGTGAAACCCCATCTCTACTAAAAATACAATTAGCCAGGCGTGGTGGTGCAAGCCTGTAACCCCAGCTACTCGGGAGGCTGAGGCAGAAGAATCGCTTGAATCTGGGAGGCAGAGGTTGCAGTGAGCCAAGATTGTGCCATTGCACTCCAGTCTGGGTGACAGAGTGAGACTCCATCTCAGAAAAAAAAAAAAAAAAGTGGAGGTAGAACTGAACTCTGAGGATGTTTAGGATTTGAATAAGAGAAGGAGAAAGTATCACAGATGAAAAAAGCAACATGCACAGAAGTGTCAAGTAAGGAAAATATTGCCATGGTGTGCACAAATGACAGGGAAGGGTCAGACCTAAGAGGATGTTATGAACTGAACACGGAAAAACATGATGGGGTAAAGGAGGGCAGCTCTGGGGCCTTGGGAGTAATTAGAATTTGGATTCCGTGTGATAGGCAAGTTGGTTCTTGAGGAAAGCTGTGGGATGATGAAAGTGAGTCAGGCAGCAGGCTGTAAATTGGATTGGACAGAGGGAAAGATTAGAGGCAGAGAAACTGGGCAAGAGACTATTTCAGTTATCTGGCCCAGGCCAAGGGAGTAGTGGCATTGAGAATAAAGAAGAAAAAGTGACTATGAGGTACATCCCCAAAAGAAGGCAGAAACTCAAGAAATAAAGGCAAATGTGATAAGCAAAGATGACTCCTAATTTTGGAGATGAAAAAGTAATGGTTCTGCTGGAATAAGTGGGGTGAGCTGGAAAGGAGCCCCGTTTTGTGGGGGTGGAGGGATGTGATGACTTCACTTTGAGGCATCCGATTAGAGATACTTAAGTCAATGAGAATATGGTCCTAGGACCCAGGGAGAAATCAGGGCTGGGAATGCATCCACCTGGTGGTAGATGCCTGGCAGTCAATGAGTTCACCATGGAGGTGGACCAGGGTACAGAGTGAGGGAGCGGGAGAAGGAAGAGAGAGAAGAATGATGGGAGAAATGAGCAGACACCAGCAAAACACATTAGCAACCCTAAGGGGACTTGGAAAGCGAATTGAGGTCAACAGGGTCAGTTATCAAAGAGAGGCAAGGCTGAGGATGAGAACCAAGGGAAGGCCCGTGGGTCCCAAAAGCAGCTTGGTGGTGATGTGTGAGTGCAGCCTCTCCAGCTTCCCTGGTGCAAGCCTCCTCATCCATGGTTAAATCATCATCCAATTATCATATAGGCCTCCTGACTCGCCTCCCCACCCCGAGCCTTCTTGACCTTAATTCATTCTCCAGTTGCCCATTACAAGGGTGCCCTTCCTTTAAAGTCATAACCACAATCAATCGTTACGTTTCCAAAATACAAATGTAATCATACATCTTCACTTGGACTTGTGGGTTGCTTAGGAAATGAAAGAGGGGTGTGTAGACCCCTCACTTGTGCATCCATCAGTGCAGGGCGGCGAGCAGGGACAAGCAGTGCTACCTTAAAGGAAGAAGGAGAGAAAGGGCCAAGGAGAAAAGAAAAAGGAAGTGAGCATGTCAGAAGCAAGAGCCAAGAAGACCCTGCCATGTGGGATAAGCGGAAAGACTCCAGAGGAAGACAGAGTTGCTGTGCAGGTTCCCACATGCCTTCTGTCTACAGCCACCTGCAGAACTGCAGGCAGCAGCCTCCTTGCCCGGCGGGAGCCTCTTGCACAGGGCCTGCCCATTCACTCTACTGGCTCCACTGCCGCTTACATCTTTGTCCCAAAGGGGAGACTGACATTTCTTTGTTTATCGTAACTTGCTTCGCTTGCTCTGAATTTATTTGTGTGCCTGCTCAACCCTTCGCTGAACTATTTCCTGGTTTGTATTTGTCATGACTCTAGTCCCTTAACTGACTGTGATCCTCGTCATCAACTCTGCACCTTATGGGCACTGAGAATTCAGTAACTGGCTCATCAGTACCTCAGCTCCAGGTTGGGGACCCTAATTCCTACAGACACTTTCTTATCCAAGCGAATTCCCCCCACAGTCAGAGCAGCCCTTCATGTGAATTAGCTATTTTCTATTGCTCTTTGTCGCCTGTGAATATGTCATTGCATGGAATTGGGAGGAAAGCAGTCATAGAATCCTAGAATCGTGTGTTGGCAAGGACTTTAGAAATCACCCTATTCAACCTCCCACTCGCAGGAATCCCTTCAACAGCTTTTATTTAACTTATTAATAGCTTTTCTCTTGATTTAAAATGTTCCCAAAAATAAATATTGGGTAGGTGATCCAAGGAGTAGTTTGAGAGTTGATATTACCAGGAATATCGTAATGAACAAGCCTCTTCTTAAGCACTCAGAATTTGGCTGGACTTGTGAGCATCCATGTTGCACTTTGTCCTTCCCGTCTGAGTTTTGTTATCTTGCTACTGACTGCACCCCCACCATGGAGACAGCGCTTGGAGTTTTCACAGGGGCTCGGTGAAGCCTCAAGCCCATACCACCATGAGGACTCCATGCTTCCTAAATGCATTAAGCAGTTCCAAAGATGTGTTTTTGGGCTTGGGGTTTTTGGGCCGTTTATGTTTGTTTGTTTTTGAGATAGGGCCTTGCTCTGTCGTCCAGGGTGGAGTGCAGTGGTGTGATCATGACTCACTACTGTGGCTTGAACCTCCTAGGCTCAAGCAGTACTCCTGCCTCACCCTCCCGAGTAGCTGGGACTATAGGTGTGCACCACCACCCCTGGCTAATGTTTTGATTTTTTTGTAGAGACAAAGTCTCGCTATATTGCCCAGGCTGGTCTCAAATTCCCAGGCCCAAAGGATCCTTTTGCCTCCGCTTCCCAAAATGTTGGGATAACAGGCATGAGCCACTGTGCCTAACCTTAAATATGTGTTTTTAATGATGTTTAAGAGCCTCACTTGTATAGCAGCAGCTCTTATGTGTATCTCATGCTGTTAAACCTATAGGAACAGGGAACGGCCAGCCCCTGTGTCACTGAGGCTCTGTTTTGCTGCTTTATCATTCAACAAGCTGGGCTGTACATACACAAACCTGTCTCTGTAGTAAAGAAACAGTTTTGGCCGGGCACGGTGGCTCACGCCTGTAATCCTAGCACTTTGGGATACTCAGGCGGGCAGATCACTTGAGGTCAGGAGTTTGAGACCAGCCTAGCCAAGATGGTGAAACCTCATCTCTACTAAAAATACAAAAATTAGCTGAGCCTGGTGCCGGGCACCTTTAACTCCAGCTAGTCAGGAGGCTGAGGCAGGAGAATCGCTTGAACCTGGGAGGCGGAGCTTGCAGTGAGCTGAGATCATGCCACTGTACTCCAACCTGGGCAACAGAGCAAGACTCCATCTCAAAAAAAAAAAAAAAACAGTCTCGAGGAGGCCAGAGGAGCACGTTTTGTTCCCCCTACCTTTGGAAAGAAAAAAACATTGTACAAGTGGAAAACCTTCACTAATACAACATAAAACTTGGCGATTTTCATCACACCCAGTCAACTAATCCCAGACTGTGCTTCTTGAAGCAGTGGAAGCTGATTTCCTTTGCTTGCTTATCACCTGTGCCTCTCAATGGCCTGTCTCTAACAGGAGGCAGAGGCCTCCTTCCAGAGGTCCACGGGTCAGACTTTCACCATACGAGGTGGCGGTGTGGGAGGTGTGATTTGCCCCATAAGATCTCTAAATCCACCACCCATTCTGTAACACTTGATAGTCCTCAGCACTGCATTTTCCAGTTACTCATGTTTAGAGACAAATGTCCCTTTGTCTGTAGTTGCTCTCTGAAGAAATCAAAGAGCAGCTGTTGTCCTGCCTCAGCACCGTGGCATAGGAGGTCCAGAGTTATTATCAAGGGTGACAGTGATGCTGTTTCTGCCGTGGTGCCACTTGCCCCTTGGTCCTGCTGCCCTAGCCCTTGTGTCACTTCCTTGTTCTCCTGAAGAGTCTTTTTTTTTTTTTTTTTTTTTTTTTGAGACAGAGTCTTGCTCTGTCACCCAGGCTGCAGTGCAGTGGTGTGATCTCGGCTCAGTGCAACCTCTGCCTCCCAGGTGAAAGACATTCTTGTGCCTCGGCCTCCTGAGTAGCTGGGATTACAGGCCCCCACTACCATGCCCATCTAATTTTTGTATTTTTAGTAGAGGCAGACTTTCACCATGTTGGCCAGGCTGGTCTCGAACTCCTGACCTCAAGTGATCCACCCACCTCGGCCTCCCAAAGTACTGGGATTACAGGCGTGAGCCACCATGCCCAGCCCTGAACAGTCTTCTTTGTGTTTTCCTGCCTCTGTACCTTCGTTGATGATGTTTTCTTACCTGCAGTGCCCTCTCCCTTCTCTCAACTCTGAAGTCAGTGGTCCCTAACGATTCTATTTAAATTCTGCCTCCTTGAATTCTCTCCTGTTCTTCCCAGCCTGGAGTGGAGTCCACTGAGGTGTACTAGAGTTCAAGTTCCATGAGAGCAGAGACTGTCTTTTTTTGTTCACTGCCAAATACTTAGTGCCCAGCACCTAATGGATGCTCAATAAATGTTTACTGAATGAGAGAGATTGCTCCCTCTAATTGTAGCTGGCATCTGACATTCATGATTTCTGTCCATTTTCCTTTTTCTATACATGTAGATGAGATGATAAGCTTCTTGAGAACAGAAACCATGACTTTGTATCACCTTCTAGCGGAGTCTTGAACATGCTGGGAGCTCAGTAAATAACGGTGATTGAACTTACTACATAATCACTCAATAATCCAATCATGTTCTGCAAGCTCAGGGGAAGGGGGAGGCAGGCGGAATACCTTCCTCCTGCTGTCTTATATAAAGCCACTCTTGAGCAGCATCTTATGCAAACACAAGGCCCCATTCTCCCCCAACCCAGCACTTGCCCACCTAGGAAGGATATTCTCAAGAGCATGAGGCTGTTGACATCACATTCCTTTTCCAAAAATATGCAAAGGACTATAGAATTGTTCAAGAAGCAGTGATGCCGTGCTTGGCTACTTAATTCCTGAGTAAGCCACTCTGAAAACTGATTATGATCCTGTTTCAAATGGAGAATTGGGAGAAGGCCAATAAAGGGTATATTATTGTATCTTGTAGGAGGGAAGAATCCGGCAGATATTCACTGAGTTATGGCGCCAGAGCCTTCCTCTCTAATGTTATTGTAAATAATTGTTAGAGTAGAAAGCCAGATCGGCAAAGCGAGACTCCAGCATTGCACTTCCTCTCCACGGAGGTCTTATATAACGAAGCCCTTCATAAACAAACATTGCAGAAACTTAACATCGGATCTCTCCTATTACAGTTCACACTGTGTAATGTAAAGCGGAATAATCGTTTTACATTCCTTGTTGTAAGTTCTAAGAAGTTCCTTCTGGGGCAGCTGTTTACTAACCCTTTTTTGTTTGTTTAATAAAAGAAAACAAGTTGTGTCCCCTCCTCAGTGCCCCCACTAGAGAGCGAAACACAGTAATTCCATATAAGTATTTCATTTGTCCCCCTCCAGCTCGCCTGTCTCCTAGGAGTCACGAACTCAAGTGCCTCCAGGGCTAGGCAGGCGATCAGTGAGCTAGTCATGGTTAAGGCCTGCATCTGGTGACACACACGTGCAGAGGGCAGCGTTGTCCAGCCCCAGGCCACTGTGGACATGAACTGACAAGTGGCCCAGAGTTACCAGAGCTTTTGATTTTCAGCAGGAAATCCAAACATTTCGGAATATCACCTGAGTTCTAAATGTTAATAGCTAGTTGAAAAAATGTATTATCTATGCAGGCCAAAGAGTGGCTGTCTCAGGTTCATCCTGTGGGATAGCGCTTTGCAAACTTCATGCCATCCGTTCAGTCTTGCCTGCATTTGGGTGCTTGGAAGTCCTCCTCGGGTCTCATTTTCCTTGTGCCTCCTACCTTTTTAGAAAGTGCTTCGTTGGTTCCCATCAGGGCAGGGCAGGAGCTGGATGGAGGACCCAGTGCTGTGTTGGGTATCAGGCAGTGCTCACCTAAGGCTTGCCAGAAGCACAAGTCTAGAGCTTCTCTGCGTGCTCCCTCCCCTCTTAGAGATGCCCAATGAATATCTGTCACTGCATAATGAAGTACCTCAAAATTCCATGGCGGACACAATAAACATTATCTCACAGTTGCTATGCTCCAGGAATTTGGGAGCAACATGACAGGACGCTTCCCACTCAAGTTCTGTCCTGAGGTGGCAGTGAGCTCTCAGCCTGGGCTGCAGTCACCCAAGGGCGTGAGTGGGGCTGGAGAGTCCTCTTCCCAGGTGGGTCACTGTTGTGGCTGGTAAGCCAGTGCTGGCTGTTGGCCAGAGGCCTGGGTTCCATCCACATGGATCTCTCCACAAGGCCATTGATTGTCCTCTTCCGGAGTAAGTGATTCAAGACAGAGCAAAGCAGAAGCCACATGTCTTTTACAGCCTAGTCTCAGAAGCCACACGTTGTCATTTCTGCACTGTCTTATTGGTTACACAGGCTTGCCCTTTTCAGTGTGAGAGGGGACCACACCAGGGTGTTGACTTCCAGGAGGACTGGGTCCTCAGGGGCCATCTTAAGGGCTGGCTGTCACAGCTGTAATCATAGCCCTCAGTCAGTCCCTTATAAACAAATGGTCCAACCCTGAGAATAGTTTAAAAAAAAAAAAAAAACCCCAAGGGAATAAAATATATGTCATAGTGATTTGCACCTAATATGCAGCCCACTTACTATTGTGTTCCTGAGATCAGCCTCAGAAATTAAATATCCTTTTTTTTTTTTTTTTTTTTGAGATGGAGTCTCACTCTGTCGCCCAGGCTGGAGTGCAATGGCGCGATCTTGGCTCACTGCAACCTCCGCCTCCTGGGTTCAAGCGATTCTCTTGCCTCAGCTTCCTAAGTAGCTGGGATTACAGGTGCCCGCCACCACACCCAGCTAAATTTTGTATTTTTAATAGAGATGGAGTTTCACCATGTTGGCCAGGCTGGTCTCAATCTCCTGACTTCAGGTGATCCGCCCACCTTGGCCTCCCAAAGTGCTGGGATTACAGGCGTGAGCCACCATGCCTGGCCTAAATATCCTATTTTTTATATCCTATCTTAGAACTGTCTTCCCTGAATATGTCTCAGATCACTTTTTTAAAATATATATTAAAATCCTACCCATACCACCTCTTCAAGCGATAGACTGAGGCGGACCAAACAGAATTCAAGCGATAGACTGAGGCGGACCAAACAGAATTCAAGCGATAGACTGAGGCGGACCAAACAGAATTCAAGCGATAGACTGAGGCGGACCAAACAGAATTCAAGCGATAGACTGAGCTGGACCAAACAGAATTCAAGCGATAGACTGAGGCGGACCAAACAGAATTCAAGCGATAGACTGAGGCGGACCAAACAGAAGAACTCTTGTTCTCAAGGGAACCCTTTCGCTTGTTGCTTACCCCTGTATGCTTCCAGGGGTATTCTAGGTCTCTCAATTGCCCGAGCAACCAAGTCTAACCAACTTCTCTACTAAACCTAATGTTTTGTAAAGATTTGAAAGGAAAATCATCCTGAACAAAGAGTAGTCCCTGCTTTGGTATACCAGAAGCACTTTTGAAGACCGGTGGCCTCAGAAGTTTTCTGGGACCCTCTGAATTGGTGGGAGAGGGGCACCAGTTAATCAGAGGCACAGACAGGGGAGGAGCAGGGCTGCTCCTGTCCCTGCCGCAGTATCCACCTCTGGGACCCACTTTCCAACCCACTTCCCAACTCAAACAGCAGGAGACACACACACACACATACCCTCAGGCTCTACGTCACCTTTGCCTCCTTCAAGACCACCCTTAATATTCATTTTAACCAGATTTCGCCTGAATAAAAACGTGAAGGGGAAGGAAAGGTGCCCAGTATGTTTTCCCCTAGGAAAATGCTTACTGGTAACGAGTCTTATTTGCTCAATAAACAAAACCTCAGGCTGGGAACTGAAGGTCAGCACGGGCAGCATCCACGGCTGTGTGCCGGGGCTCTGGGGCCCTGTAACATTTGCATGTGTACCTGGGGGAAGGGGTGCTGCATTGGCCCGCCCCCCGCAGCTGCCCGCCGTGGCAGTGGTCACTGAGTCGGGGTGTGGGGAGGTGGAAATGAAATGCATAATTCATGGGCCGCGGTGACGTGCAGTCTGTGGGAGGGGTGGTAATTACAGAACTGAGAAATGAGGCTGCAGTGGACAAGTCACCTCTAGGTTAGAGGCTGCTATGATAGATGGCCTGCATTGTTCTCTTTCTGACCTTTTTCTGAACTTCCCCTTAGAAGAACAGAGGAAATACAGTGCTGCCTTTTCCCATATTGTTTTTGAATAATACCTTCAGACGCCAGCTTTTAGAGTTTCTGTTCTTCCGTTTGGGGTTTTGTTTCCCGCCCCATGCTTTGCTGCTTTCCATAGAAAAATCGAATCACCAATGACTTTATCCAAGTATTAATGGTAAATACAGACTACACAAATATTTGTCCACACTGAACACAATACATTTGGGGAAAGAAAAACAAAAACCCGCAGCACCCTTTCCCTCCCTCTCCTCCGCCCTCCACTGCCAAGCAAGACAGTCCCGAGAGCCGTCCTCCATAAGGATGCAGATGGGGCTGATAGAAGTGGAGGGGGCGTTGCTCGGTAGGAAAGATGATGGAACCTAAGCCCCGGCTTGCGGAATAGACTCATTTTAACCAGACGTGAAGGTACAAGCAGGAATGATGCTCACTAACATTTAAGCTATTGATGGACTCCCAGGGGGAAAAGTAATAAGGCTGGGGACTGTGTGCCGTATTCCCTTCATCAGCCTTTCCACTGTGCAACCCGAAAGCCGCTACATCGTTTCCCTCCACACTTCTCTCTGCCGCTATTGATTTCCTGGTCTGAACTGTGACTCCCTAGTGATGGCCTGTAAGTTTGGGTTCTGTGATCATGTGAAGTCTATCAACCTCTATCCAGTCAGGGAAACCCAGAAGAGGGAAGAGGGAAGACTTCTGTTTGATTTTCACACAAGCAAGAATTACTAAAGAGTTAGGCAGAATTGTTCACTTAGCCTCAAAACTGAATCTCAGTTTGAATCTTTGGGGTATGTGGGGTTGTTTTTGAAAAATGTACCCTTTTTGAGGCCAAACGAAAAGGAACTAGACAGTTCTGTGTCAGAGCCTTTCAGACTGGGGTGGAATTTGGTTAGCTCCATTTAGCGGGTTAATGTCGATTGAATCCCTGCTCTGTGCATCACCCTGAGCTGTGTGGCAGCTGAGCACTTCCCTGGGAAGCAAATATAGGTTCTGTCTTCTCAAGGAACTTTTGATCTCTTGGGGGAATCCGGGACAAGCCTAAATACAACCATACAAAAACCTACTTACACAGCTGACACTACAGAGACAGGCCTGCCAGGCGGGCACTCACTGATTTCCAGTGATGCCACAGAACTTTTCTTCTTTAGCAAAAGAAGAAACTAAGCTGTTCCTACCAATGATCACTGTCATTCTTTCAAACATCTTACAGGCTTTTTTATGGGTTTAATTGCTTATGGATTTTTTCAAATTTTCAAAATCTCCCTAGCTGCCTATCTCCATTTATTCTCTCTTCTTCTTCAGGTAGATGAATAGTATCTCCTTTATCACCCACTATTCCTCAGCATGCATATATATATATATTCCTCAGTATGTAAATATATATATATATATATTTTAAGATACAAACTCCCTATGTCTAGCTTCTCCTATTAAAAAGTGGAGCTTTATAGGTTTCTATTCAGATTTCACCATTGAAATCCTTATTATCATAGAAGAACTAAAAGAGCTCGCTCCCTACCACTTATTTCCTTAAAAGTAAATAAACAGTAAGAAATCCCAGTTTTCACTTCTTCTTCACACAATCAGTTACTCAGTTCAGCAAACATCTGTGTATTGGGTATTTACTGTTCTTAGCACAGTGCTTGGTGGTAGGAAAGAAGATGATGAAACCACAGTCTCTTCTAGCTCATGAGTGTGAACAATGACACACAATGTCTGTGGACACTGACCCTCTTACCCCAGTAGGCAAGACTCTACGCTGGGTACTATGAGGTGTACAGAGATCAGTCATGCACAGGCAGTGGCCTCGGGATGCTTCCAGTCTAGGAGCTGATTATAGATTATTCTCATTGACAAAAAAAAAAAAAAAAACAACTATCGGTGCAAGGATGAGTGAAAGAGCTGAACTGGCAGTAGAGACATCGTTAGCAATGTAGGAATAGAGCACAGGAGGGAGCCTCAGTCAGCAGGGAGTGCTAGAGCAGGTAAGGTTTGAGTAGAAAGCCTTGAAGGCTTCCCATGAGAGCCAGGCCAGATGTGCTTTCTACAGAGCCACAGACAGAGCTGTGGAGGGGAAGCCTGGGTGTACTCAGGGAGAGTCTGGGACCGCCAGGAGTCTCAGGTGCTGCCTCACTGCCCCTCACTCTTCCTTCTCTGGCTTCCCTCAAGAGTCCCTCCCTCCCTTCCTCCTGCCTTCCTTTCTTCCCTTCTCCACCTGAAGCCCCCGCTGATATGGGACAGCTCCCTGATTCCACAGCTGGTTAGCTCAGTTGGCTGGAGCAGTGTTCGAGGCTCACGAGAACAAAATGAGCATTCTCGTCTCTTTTGCTGAATGTTGCTCCATTCCAGAGGCCCTGTAGGAGAGTCCCTGCTCTTGGACTACAAAGAGGCCCCATTGTTAGGATAAGAAAACTGGTTTATGAGAAGATGGAGCAGTGGTATCCTCATCTGAACAACTTCCTTTCCTTTTTTTTTTTTTTTGAGACAAAGTCTTATTCTGTCACCCAGGCTAGAGTGCAGTGGCGTGATCACAGCTCACTGCAGCCTCGACTTCCCAGGCTTATGCCATCCTCTTACTTCAGCCTCCTGAGTAGCTGGGATTACAGGTGTGCACCATCATGCGTGGCTAATTTCTTAAAAAATTTTTTGTAGAGACAGGGTTTTACTATGTCGCCCAGGCTACTCTTGAACTCCTGGCCTCAAGTGATCCTCCCGCCTTGGCTTCCCAAAGTGCTAGCATTACATGGGTGAGCCACCATCCCAGCCTTAAGGGAACCCTTTATTCCCTTACCCAGTGGGTCGCGTCCCTCTGTCTCCATAGGAGTTGAAGGTTCAGGTGGCTTTTGGAGCCTGTGTCTGCTGCACTTCAGCGCCCCCTAGTGGGAGGTGTAAAGAGCCAGCTTTGTATTTCCTCTGTGACCCAAACACAAGGTGGCAAACTTTGGTTTGGTTTGGTTTGGTTTGTTCTTTTTCAGCTCCTTTAAGAAAAGTTGAGTGTTGGAAGGTTTTCCCTGAATAAGCTGCCCTTGGCTGGAGACCTGGAGTTTATGCCCATTTTGTTTGACAAGACCTTCTTGTTCCTAACTCCTGCTGGAATAACCAACGAGTCACCGTGAGCGCTCGCTCTTGTCCGGACCACAGCAGGTCCGAACCGTGCATGCTGTGAGCAGACGGGCCGTGGCCACTTTACTCTGTGGATGCTTCCTGCTCTAAAATTGGGTAAAAAACATGCCCTCAGTGAGTCCTGTTCTGCTGGTTTGATGGTGTGCATGTCTCCGGAGAACAAGGCCATCCTCATCCACCTGGCTTCCCTCACCCCACTCACACCTGCCTGCTTGGAGTCAGACCGCGTCCTATACTTACAGGGTCAGAGCCTACTCCATCGGCCAGGAGTAGTGGCTTTATTTGGAAACTTGCTTCGGTAGGGTATTGGTGGGTTTGGGCCCTGCTTTCTCAGTAGTTTTCCACCTAACACACAATGCAGGGAGGGAGACTCCTCAGATGATACCTGTTTTATTGGAATATCCCTTAGGCTGCAATGGAAATTCACTGTCTAACTTGTGTTTGACATTTTTACTCAGTGAGCTCCTTTTCATAGCTCAAGTTTCTGGCTTCTGTTCTCTTAATTGGTGTATCTCCGGCTGCTGACACTGAATGTATCTCCCTTTCAAAGAAGGAGCAAGTCTCTGTCTTTTATCCCAGACTGTCAGCCATAAAGACTGGCTGTGACTTAGCTCCACAAGCCACGTGATCAGATGGTGCCGTAAGGAAAGAAAATACCCCAAAGATGAGCCTTGACTATGGCACAGTCACTCGTCTGAGAGTTGGAGATTCGGGGCTTCTCCAGTGCAGGCAGAGGGAACCTTGGGAAGGAAAGCATCGTTTCTTCTGCCTGTTGTTGGTTCATTCATTCATCCAGCAAACACTTACTGAGTACTCACCATGAACCAGTCAAAGCTGAATGTTGAAACAATGAGTTTTGCATTTAAATCAGTAAAGTTGCACATAAATAATGTTACTTTCTTAGTATGCATCCATCTACAGTAGAGGGTGAACCTTGAATTAATAGGTCAGTGTGGAAGAGGGCGGCCTTTTCCCCAGCCTCACATCTCATGATCACTTTAAGTGGGTAACATCACCAGGCTGAATAAAGTGAAGATGCCATATCTGCAGTTGATCCACAGGAACTGAAATTCCAAATCCCTTGCCAGTGCGGAGAAAAGAGGAGTGGCCCCAGAAAGCTGAAAAGTGACAGCAAGTGACCGTGGGCCTTGGGTTAGGCCTTCCCAGAATCAGCAGGCTTCCCAACAAAGCTCTGAATGCCCAGTTTCAACCCTCCGCTTCAGTCAACAGGCTAACAATGAATCGGAAGAAAAACAATCAACAAAAGGATCCATGGTGAGGACCATCATAAAAGAATGGCTGAGGCCTGGCTCCTTTCTCAGCCACTGTGTTGTGTTAGGATTCCCGGCCTCTGGCCTTTGCGCTCACCTGGTTAGGAGCCTCATCTGAGCGCAGTGGCAGAGCACAGCTGTGCTTCTGCAAACATTTGTTGAGCACATTCTTTGGCAAAAGTCACCAAGCATAAAGCCTGGCCTGGTGACACCGTAGTCTGGTAGAGTGCTGGGAGGCCAGAAAAGGCTTTCTCCAGCAACACAGAGCTTCATGGTAAAACCACCAGAGACCAGATTGGGGGATACTGGGCCACCCAGGCTGGGAATGGGTAAAGCAGGCACAGCACTTGTCAGGAGTATAAGGATCACAGGAATTACAGGGCAGTGTGAGTACCTTTGAAATGCCTCACCACGGAGTCCAAGGAACCTAGGAACCTTCCTCGTTGACATTACAATTTATGGTTTTCTTTTTTTCTTCTCTTTCCTTTACTTCCCTTGTTGCTTTTCTTATTTCACCAAGTCAAGTCAATATCGTTTAGGTAGATCCATGTCCCTGGCTGTACTTTCTTCACTTTATTCTACATGCACAAGCACATAACCACAAATTTAGAGGCCAGTATGCTCTGGACATCTGAGAACTGGTTTCCAGTTTACACCAACATCACTAGAAGCCTTTGGAGATTATATTCACTTCAGTTGCAGATGCAACCTTCTCCTCTGGCGTGTAAGCAAGTGAGTTAGATTTTGGTGCTACACTTAGCAGAGTTGGAGCGGGACTAGGAATGAAGGATCAGCGTGAAGTGTGTGTGTGTGCGTGTGTGTATTTAGTACATATTCAGAGCCAAGATGTTCACTGCCAGTATGAATAGGAAAAAACTGCCACTCTGATTCTAACATTATACAGGGAATGGCCAGTTGAATGAAGAAAGCCTGCATCCTTTAGGAGACTGTCCAAGTGTGGCATGAGAATGATGTCAACATCTAGACCCAACTGCAATTATGTCAACCTCCATATGGATATGATGGTTCATTCTGAAGTCTTGAGCACTTCTATTGGTGATAGCTGAAGATACTCAATTATGACAGAATCATCAGTGAGGGTCTGAAATGATCCTCCTTAGCACACAGTTTGATGGACATCAGCAGCAGCCCCTTAGGTAGAACATCTCTGCAGCAGTGGTGCTACGTGTGTTACATCAAACTGCAACCACCCAGAAGTTTGAGTGGCATGTCTGTCCCCCCAGCTCTCCTTTTAGAGTCAGAACCTTGTTCCCTTGCAGCCGTTCTCCACCCTAATTTCTTCAGCTTATAACCAGGCAAAAGTACCCTGCTGCAGAGTGCACAGAGATCTTGGGGTCCACGGTGCTTGGCTTGGCCATTCCAAGGATGGCTCTGTGGAAGCCAGCACAATGGGTGGGCCCCTTGTCAACCTCCCCCTGTGTTTTGGTTCTAGAGCTTCATCTCTGGGTCCCTTTTTCCTTTTGCTTGTCTACCTAACACCCTAATCAAAGACAAAGCTATTTCTCTCCAGTCTCCTGTTTGCCTAGGAAGCTGTGTCTTTTTCAGAATCAAATCACAGGTTGACCTGGGATTAGCTCACCTCAATGGCCATCTGCATCTCCACTTGGACCCTCCAGATCCCCCCAGGCATGGTGTGGATTCATCCTGCGGGGAGGCTGCCCCTGTCTTCCCAGCAGGCTTGCCTGTGGTCACAGGGCATGTTGTCTCTCTATGCAGCTGCCCCAAGGTGCTTTCCAGCCTTTGCCTTTCTGACTGTCTTCTGTACAGCTCTCTCTTACCTCTGCCTCCAATTCCTCTAAAATAGCCTCCTCCTCCTCCCTGCTCTTCAGATTTCCGCCACTGTTTCTTGGGTCCTGCACTGCTTCACTGTAATCCCTCGCCTCCCACTCCTGGTCACCAGCTCAAACAGCAGCTCAGAGCTCAAGACAGCAATACAAGTCTCCTTATTTTTGCAGTGGAAACATAAGATTTAACACCCCATCTGAAATACAATTTTACATTTTGATTGCTTCTGCCCCAGCCGTACTGAGGTTACTTTCAATCTACATATATTTGTGGGAACGGACTTTTTCACTGCAGTTCAATTCAAGTACACCTTATAATATCAGTGATTATAAAATACCATGGACTAATAGAGTGTCTTGCTTCCAAGGAGTTCAAACTGCTTTATAATTCTGCCAACCATAATTTATCTTCATAAGCTGCCATAGAGACAAGAGAAAAAGTGAGATTAATAATCACATTTTATAGATGGTGAAATAAAAACTCAGAGAAATTGAGTAACATTTTTCCAGAAATGCACAGCTCTGCCTGTGCGCTCCGATTAGTGTTGCAGATTCATTGCCCAAGTTCGGAATGGCAGAGAACCCTGCCCTTATTTTATCAGTGAACTGAGCAAGACACTGACTCTGGTCTTAGACTTGCCCAAAGTGTTTGGGGTGAGCAAGGGACTGTACCCTGAATCCTGCGTCACAGCCCTTAGCCACTGATGCCATAAGCAGACACAGTAATATGGGTTGACTCTGCCCGCCGGGGCCCTCAGACCCACGGGACCACCCTCCCAAACCTATTCCCTGGGCTGTGTCCTCTGGGCATCACTCTGACCTCTAGCCTGGCACACTGTTAGGACTCCAAGCAGCCCAAGGGCAGGGCTGTCTTTTCAGTCTTCATTGCCTAGTGCACTGCATGTACCTAGCATTCATGTGAGATGAAATAAAAGGAACACTAGGTTACAGCAGTATTTCCCTACACAAGGAAGAAGCAAGAGGATTGTGGATAGGGAGTTTTATCCCTTTTTTTTTTTCTCAAGACGAAGTCTCGCCCTGTCACCCAGGCTGGAGTACAGTGGCTCAATCTCAGCCCACTGAAACCTCTGCCTCCCGGGTTCAAGCAATTCTTCTGCCTCAGCCTCCCAAGTAGCTGGGACTACAGGTGCGTGCCACCACGCCCGGCTAATTTTTGTATTTTTAGTAGAGACAGGATTTCGCCATGTTGACCAGGCTGGTGTTGAACTCCTGACCTCGGGCGATCCACCCACCTCAGCCTCCCAAAGTGCTGGTATTACAGGCGTGAGCCACCAAGCCCGGCCAGGGAGTATTATTTCTAAAGCTAGGTGGTAGGTACTTCATTGTTGGTTATATTAATCTTTTCACCTTTTTATGTAAATAAATGAAACAGTTGTTTAGTGTATATGCTTTAATATATTTCAACAGAGTATTCCGTATCACAAAGAAAGTGGCTTTATAAAATGAGGAAGCTGGGTGCAGTGGCTCACACCCATAATCCCAGCACTTTGGGAGGCTGAGGCGGGAGGATTGCTTGAGCTCAAGAGCTCAAGAACAGCCTGGGCAACGTGGTGAAATCCTGTCTCTACCATAAAATACAAAGATTAGCTGGGTGTGGTGGTGCATGCCTGTGGTCCCAGCTACTCAGGAGGCTGAGGAGGGAGGATTGCTTGAGCCCAGGAAGTTGCAGTGAACCAAGATCGTGCCACTGCACTCCAGCCTGGACAACAGAGCGAGACCCTGTCTCAAAAAGGAAAAAATAATAATAATAAGGAAGAGGGATGATCTGTTTATTTCATTGCTTTCACATGGACTTAAGACGTATTATAGACACGTGGTTTAGTATTGTTCGGCTGCCTACTCTATGCCAGGCCTATGCAAGGTGCCCCTTCTGATGCTGTGTTTCACCTAATCTTCATACCCGTACCCAGAAGTAGGTACACAGCCAGTACTTGACAGGGCTGGGATTCGACCCCGTGAACACTGGGATCCCAAGTGTGGGCCACAACCTCTTCCGCAGCCTCTACACCTCCACTGGAGGCCATTCCCCTGCAGGGTCACATGATCTGGACGTGACCTGGGAATGCTTCTCAGTGTGTGCAGTCAAGAGAGTGAATGGAGCTAAATTATCAAAACTTCCATATTGATGGTGTCCAAAATGACAGTTGTTTTTCCTCTTTCTATAGAAAGATAGAATTTTCAGTGTCTTGCTATGAGAGCGCTGGAAAGAAATTATCCCCCTCTTTCTTAGGTGCAGATTTTGTCTGACACTTCATGTGTGTTTAAAGTATTTTTGATGTCCCAAAATAGTAATGAGGCGATTCTTTAAGATGGTTCCATGGGGTGGAGCTGTAGCAGGGAAGGTGAGGAACAGCAAATGAGAGATCAGTTATAACAGAACCTGGAGATGCCCACTCACAGCATTCAGGAACCAACAGCCCTACCTGCCTGAACCCGAACCAAGAACAGAATAGAAGCAACTGAAATGTGATGATTAACCCAAAAAACCATGTGAACTCTGAAACAGAAAGGCCAAGCTGTCTGCCTCTCACATAGGAGGTATTGACAAGGTGGCATTGCCAGCTCCAGGGAAAACTGGCAACTGCTGGGGGTGTGCACTTGGCATAGATTCATTCCTTCTACAAATGTGTATGGAGCACCTGCATGCCCAGGCTGCATGCTAGACACTGGAGATAGAGCAGCGACATGGGGGTCAGGGGACTTGCACTGCTCTGTGTGTGGTGGCCACCCCTGCCTGGCCACTTATTAAGGCTCAGCTCAGACTCCTCCTGGGAAGCCCATCCTGCTTTCTCTCTCCTCCAGTTTCCCCCATCTTTGTGTACTGCATACACACTTCACACACTGTATGTCAGATGTCACTATGCTGCTACCCTGGTTAGACAGTGAACTCCTGGAAGAGCCACGGGGTCTGGTTTACTTTTTGATCTTTAGCACCCAGCACAGTACCTGGCCCAGAGGAAACACTTAGTAAATGGTGGTTGAATATTCTAATAAGTGAGTGAGGGCAGCTTGAAACAGATTCTGGCTCAGAATGACCATCAGTAAGAATGAGCTTCCCTGAAGACTATGCATGCTTTAGCAACCATCCAACATGCTTCAGGTGGCTGGATGAAAAGAAACATTTTACGGCCTGGCACGGTGGCTCACACCTGTAATGCCAGTACTTTGGGAGGACGAGGCAGGGGGATCACGAGGTCAGGAGATCGAGACCATCCTGGTTAACACGGTGAAACCCCGTCTCTACTAAAAAAAAAAATACAAAAAAATTAGCTGGGCGTGGTGGTGGGTGCCTGTAGTCCCAGCTACTCTAGAGGCTGACGCAGGAGAATGGTGTGAACCCGGGAGGCGGAGCCTGCAGTGAGCCAAGATCGCGCCACTGCACTCCAGCCTGGGTGACAGAGTGAGACTCTGTCTCAAAAAAAAAAAGAAACATTTTAGACTTGACTTTGAACTTCTAGTACCTCAGAGCCTCATAGACTAGCAGAGGAGGGGGACAAGGCCTCTGCAAGATCAGATCACAGCAAAATGGTCTGAAGTCCCCAGAGATTCCCAGAGGCCAGATGGGGAACTACCTCCCTTACCTGAGGGTTTATGGGCTGGGTGTTGAGCAACTGTTTATGAAGCAGCTTCTGTGTGCCAAGCTGAGGATCAAGGACAAGTAAGACGCAGACCCTGCCCTCCAGGAGGTATAGTAGAGGCACATATGCAAACGTATTTATGTGTCAAAAATGACAATTATTTACTTTCTTTCCCCAGAAGAAGAATGTTTAGTGGCTTGCTTTGGGAATGTTGGAAAGGAATGAGTCTTCTTTCTTAGGTGCAGATTTTGTCTGACACTTCATATATATGTTTATTTTTGATGTCCCAAAATAGCGATGAGGAATTTCTTTAAGATGGTTCTGTGGGGCCAGTGGGTGCTCCATTAGTATTTATTGGACCAATCTGGTCTGAGTATGTCACTGATCTTTGTATCCTTATCACCTGGAAGAGCCAGCACAGAGACAGTGGGCAGTGTCTGTTTGAATAAGGAAGAATGGAAGGGGGCAGGGAGGGGGACAGGCTGTATCCGAAATATGTCTCATGAGTACAGAGAAAAGGCTGAACCCTTAGGGATGGGAGAGGGATCCAGAGGGGATCGGAAAAGGTTCAAACCAAAGGCAAGAGAGCAGCAGGTGGCTGTGGTGAGGCCCAGGTGGAGGAGCACGCAATTTAGCATGTTGCAGTGGGACTGCGCGGGATAAAAAGGCTTCAACAGAAGAGCTAAGATGGAGGCTCTAGAGGGTGTAATGACAATGGCCATAAAATAAGAGGTTTGGGCTAAATCCCTGAGGTCCCAAGTCCTAACCCTGCATGACCCAGGTGCCACTTCCACCCCTCCTGCTCCTCCTGTCATTTTTACTATAATTCTTTCATTGGCCACCTACAAGTATTTGTCCTTGGCACTCCTGCTGTCTGTCCTGGACAGGTGAGTGTGAGCCGGGATGCTCGTGCCCCTCTCTGGGCCTCAGCTTCTCCTCCTCCTCCTTGGGCTAAATCCTGCCCCCTCATGCCCAGCCTTGATTGCTGCATAATGATTCAGCCCTTCTACTCTCTTTTGTCTGCACTGCCTTAGAGCTTTGTCTTAATCCATATTTTAACACTTTTTTATATTTAGTAAAAGTTTATTTGATCAACAGATGCTTAATGAGTGGCTACCGAATGCCTGTGCTGCCCTCATAGACTTGGTCAGGGAAGACAGACAGCGAGCAGGTTAGGAAAGTGCTATGAAGTGGCATTTATGGCACCCGATATGAAGACTAACTGGTGTCAAGGGAGGCATGTCTGTAGCGTGACAGTTGAGCTAAGATTTGAGGGATGAAAAGGAGGCAGCCATGTGACAGCCAGCAGGGAGAACATTTAAGGCAGAAGCAACAGCATCCCATGAAGACTCTAGCTCCAAAGGAGCTCCGGGTACTCTTGAAAATAGAAAGGAAACTGATGGGCCTGCAACATATTGAGCTAGGAGAGTGGTTGGCAGGGATGGTGGAGAGGTGGGCAGGGTCCCAGTCGTGGAGGCCCCATGGCCATGGAGGGGTTTAGATTTCATTCCAAGTCCAGTGGGGAGCCCCTGAAGGCTTAAGCAAGGGGGAGTGCCATCTGTTCCCTGTGGCTGCCATGGAGGAAGTGGGCAGGAGGAAGGGAGAGACAAGTGGAAAGGCTGTGGTGGAAGCTCCAGGTAATGCAGGGGTGACCAGCTCCTCTGCTGCGGCAGGGGGGATGGAGAATCAGGGGCTGACTTGAGACTTTGGAGCTGACCATGTTAGTGGATAGATGATGGGGATAAAGAAATCAAACATCTTTCCTGGATTTCTGCCTAAGCAGCTGGAGGGTGGTGATTCCATTTCATAAAATGAGGAGGACAGTGGAAGGAGTATGTTTAGAGAGGGGGATCAGAGAAGAGTTCCCTTCTAGACTTGTGGAATTGGAGATGACTATGAGACATTCCAGAGGCAATACCAGGTTTCCAGAATGTAAATCTAGAGCCAGAAGGAGAATTCCAAGATGGAGACAAACCTGGAAATACAAATGGAATTTAAACCTGTGGAGTGAGTAAGATGACTGAGTCAGTTTCCTAGGGCTGCTGAAATAGGTACCACAAAATACTGGCTTAAAACAAAAGACATCCAAAATCAAGGTGTCAGCAGGGCCATGCTCCCTCTGAAGGCCCCAGGGGTAGAGCCTTCCTTGTCTCTTCCCTCTTTGGGTGGTTCCAGGTGTTCCTTGGCTTGTGGCCGCATCACTCCAGTCTCTTCCTCACTTTTCACATGACCATCTTGCTGCTGTGTCAGTATCTATGTCCAGATTTCCCTCTTATACGGATGTGAGTCACACTAGATTAGGGCCCACCTACTCCAGGATGACCTCATCTTAGCTAATTATATCTGCAACAACTCCATTCCTAAATAAAGTCACATGCTGAGGTGCCAGGAATTAGGAGTTCAACATAACTTTAGGGGGGACAGAGTTCAACCCATAACAATTATCTAGGGCAAGGGTAGAAGGAAAGAAGAGGCGGGCTTAGGACTTGGCCAACACACAGCAGTTGGGTAGAAGAGGGCGTGCCTACAAAGGAAATGGGCAAGCCACAAGCAGAGAGGCGGGACAGATATGGGGAGCAAGCGATGCCATGAAAACCAAGAATAAGTGTTTCAGGGCAGGAAGGAACAATCACCCGCATGACAGAAATGCAGCTCCCAGTCACAGAGCTAAGAAGTTGATCAACGGATGTGACAGCATGGAGATCACTGCTGATCTTAGCAAGTGCAGCGCGTCAGTGATGCAGAGTGTCCAACTCCAGTTAGAGGAGGCTGAGCAAATGCTGTGAGGTAAAGAGGTGGGAACCGCAGGGGGAGATGACTCTCCAGAGAGTGGGCCTTGAAGGGGAGCCGAGAACTAGGGCAACAGCTGCTGGGAGACGAAGGGATTAGGAAAGGTTTGTGTTTGGGGCTTTTGTTTTGTTTTTTGTGTTCTGCTTTGTTTTCTAACGTGGGAGCCGCTAGAGCATGTGGTGTGCTGTGTCGGCTCAATTTTTATGTCTGTGTGTTTCTGTGACACACGTTTTGTATTCGACTTGAGTTGTCCTGTGTGCTTTGATGTGGCTTTCCCAGCATCGGAGGGCTTCGTGGACAGTACTGTCTCCCAGCCACCTAGCCAGATGTCTGGGTATTTGTTCTTTATGGTCACAGCAGGAACATTCTGCAGCATGTATCATGGTACCGTGAATGGCTGCCATTTCGTTTTCTTGGTAGACTACAAGCAATTTTCACAGGCCCCGTTCATGTCATGTCAGTCATCAAAATCTGTCTGGTATTTCCTGCTAAAGAACATCACTAAAGTGCCTTTGTGTGGCCGTTTTAGTTGTTGCAGTCTGCCTTGTTCATCACTGGGGAATAGAAACTGGAAAACGAGGTTTCCATGGATTAGGAACAGCCTTCCAGGCCATGAGAACCATGTAACTAACCTGATAGGAAGAGCAGGCATGTAGTGGAGTTCAGAGAAGTCCCCCGGGGCCAGACTGGCCTCTTCCTAAGACCTGAGTGTCAAACATCCAGACCTACAGACTGGAGTGTCAAGCATCCAAACGTCAGGCTGCAAGAGGGCAGGGGCCAGCCAAGGGGCCAGGTGACAAGAATCGGGGGACAGAGGTGAGAATGTGCTTGATCCTTCAGCAAGCAGTCCAGGCCAAAACTCTCCTCCCATGAAGAGGCCTAGATCCATGTGAGGAGACAGGAGGCCACCCCTGACTCTAGAACAGGGAGGGCAGAAAGAAACAGGTTCTGATACCGTAATACTTTTTTGACTGTGTTCTTTTCAGATATTCCTTTCTTTTCTGGCCTGGTGTAGTGGCTCCTGCCTGTAATCCCAGCACTTTGGGAGGCTGAGGCAGGTGGATCCCTGGAGATCAGGAGTTTGAGTCTAGCCTGGCCAACATGGTGAAACCCCATCTCTACTAAAAATAAAAAAATTAGCGAGGCCTGGTGGTGGGCGCCTGGAATCCGAGCTACCTGGAAGGCTGAGGCACAAGAATCGCTTGAACCCAGGAAGCACAAGTTGCAGTGAGCCAAGATCACACCACTGCACTCCAGCCTGGGCAACAGGGAGAGACTCTGTCTCAATTAAAAAAAAAAAACAACGCACACACACAGATAATCCCTTCTTTTCTAAGGGATGTGATTTTTTAAATAAACTGAAATGATCTCTAAAGGCACTGCTAGAGGCAATCTGGCAGTAATCTCATCAGTTACACACAATGGTGAGTGAACCTGGGGGCCCTGGTGTATGGCCAACACTGACACAGGTGGCCTAGGCAGGTGGCGGGCTCGTGGCCACATGGAAGATGAGGTTGCTGCAGGGACATGTGCCACCACAGGCATCCCCAGCTCATCAGTGCCGGTAAGAGTGGCCCCTGACGCTACATGCATGGTCCAATGTGGGGACCAAAGGAGACAAAGGCCAAAGAGGGGGTGAAGTGCCAAGCAGAACACTGGCAGCTGAAGATGCCCAGCAGCGAGGGATGGGGACAACGGAAGGCTCATTAAATAGCACCAAGGAAACTCGCTCCACCCCCCAGCGGTCATTCCTCCTGCTGCCCAGACCAGCAACTGTGGCTGGCACTCTAGAAGCACCTAGTAGCCAGTACCCAGTCTCCAGTTCTGAGGAAAGGAATAAACTCCTTTTTTTTGAGACAGGGTCTTGCTCTGTTACCAGGCTGGAGTGGCGTGGTGCAAATCATGGCTTATGGCACCTGCAAACTCCTAGCTCAAGCGATCCTCCCACTTTAGCCTCCTGAGTAGCTGGGACCACAGGTGCGCACCTCCATGCCTAGCTAACTTATTTTTTTTCTTTTTGCAACAGACTCTCACTCTGTTACCCAGGCTGGAGTGCAGTGGTGCCATCCCAGCTCACTGCAGCCTCTGCCTCCTGGGTTCAAGCTATTCTCATGCCTCAGCCTTCTGAATAGCTGGGATTACAGGTGTGCACCACCATACCCAGCTAATGTTTGTATTTTTAGTAGAGATAGGGTTTCAACATATTGGCCAGGCTGGTCTTGAACTCCTGACCTCAAATGATCCTCCCACCTTGGCCTCCCAAAGGGCTGGGATTACAGGCCTGAGCCACTGCACCTAGCCATTTTTTTTTTTTTTTTAGAAATAGGGTCTCACTGTGTTGCCCAGGCTGGTCTGAAACTCCTGGACTCAAGTGATCCTCCCATCTTACCCTCCCAAAGTGCTAGGATTCCAGGCATGAGCCACCACCCCTGGCCAAACTCCATTTTACATGTGAAAAATCAAAACTTTGTAATAAGCCTTTTTTGGGTTTTGTTTGTTTTGTTCTTTTCAATACTATTATATAAAGAAAAAAGATCATCAATGAGAATAAATTTGAAGGGGGAAGAGGAGATGCTTTTTCAGTAGAGAAAAATTCAGCTAGAAGATACAAGACCAGTGGGGGTGTTTCTGATCACCCCCTTCCTCTCCACTCTCATGCTAGGTGGGTGAAAGGTAACCGAGAAAGGGCTCCCCAGCTCCCTTCATTCCCACTCCAGGCTGCAGAAAGGGTGGGAAAGTAGCCTCTTCTAGCGTCACTTAGTCAAGTGGAAAATTTATAGAGAAGACAAAAGTCAGGCTAATGCATTTCATTATCAGTAGAATGCCTTGAGCCACTTTTCTTTGTTTTTTTTTTTTTTTTTAAATAAGGTCTATCTCTGTCCCCCAGGCTGGAGTACAGTGGTGCAATCTCAGCTTACTGCAAACTCCGCCTCCCAGGTCCAAGCAATCCTTCCACCTCAGCCTCCCAGGTAGCTGGGACTATAGGCACACACCACCACACCCTGTTAATTTGGATTTTTTTGTTTGTTTTTGGTAGAGACAGGGTTTTACCCTGTTGCCCAGGCTGCTCTTGAACTCCTGGGTTCAAGCAGTCCACCTGCCTCGGCCTCCCAAAATGCTGGGATTACAGGCATGAGCCACTGCGCCTGGCCTTGAGACATATGTTTTAAAAAACATAAGCTGTGTTCATATCTCAAACTTTGAGCCTGGTTTTGTCCAAAACATACCCCTACCTAATCATGACCAATCCTTAGGAAAGAAGATGTAGCTGCGTGGTCTCTTTGGTGTTGATTACCAACTCCCTGTGAAATGTTCTCTTGTGGTTTAGGTGATTTCCTTGAAGGGACAGAACTCCTACATTCAGGAGCAGGTTGTTCATGGAGTTTATGCTGGAATCCTGGTTGATACAAGACTCTGTACTGATGAATAGAGTTCTATAATTGTAATATTAGGTAACTTTTAAGAAGATTAGCTTTTTAGAAGTTAATAAAAAAATAAAAAAGCAATGTTTCCTTAAGAAAGTGTGATGTAAATTCTTAAGACAGGATAATTGGCATGAACAGATATTGGACTTAATCCCATTATTTTGGGAGGGGGGCAGCTTGTTTTACATATTCCTGAAAATAGAATACCTTGAGTTGGGTGTGGTTGTGCCTTCCTGTAGACCCAGCTACTCAGGAGGCTGAGGCAGAAGGATTGTTTGAGTTCAGAAGTTCAAGACTATAGGAGCTATGATTGTGCCTGTGAATAGCCACTGCACTCCAGCCTAGGCAACACAGTGAGCTCGCATCTCTAGATAGACAGAAGAAAATAGAAGACCTGCATTTCAGAATTGCTTTGTAAAAACCAGGCATTCTCTGAAGACTAGTTTCCCAGACTTTCAGCTACAAAAGATGACTTAAGAATATCTCTAAAATGGTTGTTAGCTCATCTGATTGGCATGGGAAAGTACTGAAGTCAGTAGGTGTGGTTCCCTGTAGGTGTGTTCTAAAGACAGACTTACCCTTCATCTCAGCCAACCTTCTAACTGGGTCCTCCACCAATGGAGGGGACGAAGCCAAAGTAGCACAGTGCCTCTCCTGAGAGCCACAGGCCCTTCAGAAGAGGAGGCAGTAACGGCACCCCAGGTTTGAAAGATAGTATTCATATAGAAACAGCTGCCTGCATTTCCAACTTGCTAATGGTTTCTTCCATTCTTCATTTTCAGGGCCCCTGAGATCATCCTTGGTTTACCATTTTGTGAGGCAATTGACATGTGGTCCCTGGGCTGTGTGATCGCAGAACTGTTCCTGGGCTGGCCGTTATATCCAGGAGCTTCAGAGTATGATCAGGTGGGTCCAGATGACACAGATATTCACAAGACCTCATTCTTCATCTGGAAAAGAGCCTGGATTAGCACTGCATTGATTACATGACAAATGGGCGGGACTGTGGAATGTCACGTTGTCTCCCAAACCTTGCTTCCCTTAACCTTGCTATTTTTTCTTTACTCCTTTCTCTATTCCCTTTTTCTTTTTTCTTTTTGTTAACTTCTTTCCCTACAAAAATTGTCATTTTCATTTTTCTCAAAGCCAGCAGAGCCATTAGTGTACCATATGTATAGTGACAGGAAAAGCCCTGACCTCATTCTTATCTTTTCTTGCAGATTCGGTATATTTCACAAACACAAGGTTTGCCTGCTGAATATTTATTAAGCGCAGGGACAAAGACAACTAGGTTTTTCAACCGTGACACGGACTCACCATATCCTTTGTGGAGACTGAAGGTAGGAAGAGCATCCCCTCCACTCCTCACGGTGGCCCAGTGCTTAGGGAAGAGGGCCATAGATTTATTAGTGGGGAGCTTTTGATTCAGGCAGCAAAATGAGGGCGTCGGGGTGCTGTTGTTAATACGCGGTGTGACTGAATCTGAATGCTCAGAAACCCGTCTTCCCCTCGGCCTGTCACTGCCTGTGAGAGTCCCACATCATGACTGCTGAACTCCCAGGATTTAATCCGATAAGCCTCGATGACTGTCTGATTTGTGCTAGGGAGAGAAACAAACCCCACTCTGCCCTTGAGAGCTGGCAGCTCCAGCGGGAGACGGGACCATGTGCCACAAGCTCCCGCCCCTCTGTAATAAGGGCCCTGTTCCTGGTCAAGAATGGGTGTGGGTGCCAAGGGGAAAGAGCATTTAGTTCTGCCTGCAGCAGAGGGAAAAGGAGGAGCGTTTGAACTGGGCACTGAAGAATGAAGAGGGAGTGCAGTGGCTCACGCCTGTAATCCCAGCACTTTGGGAGGCTGAGGCCGGCAAATCACTTGAGGTCATGAATTCGAGACCAGCCTGGCCAACATGGTCAAACCCCGTCTCTACTAAAAGTATAAAAATTAGCTGGGCATGGTGGCATGCGCCTGTAATCACAGCTACTCGGGAGGCTGAGGCATGGGAATCACTTGTACCTGGGAGACGGAGGTTGCAGTGAACTGAGATTGTGCCACTGCACTCCAGCCTGGGCGACAGAGTGAGACTGTGTCTCAAAAGAAGAAAAGGAACAATGAAGCGGATTTGCCCAGTAGAGAAGTGCAGGGTGGCGGCTGGGGTGGTGGGGGTCAGGGAGAGGGATTCCAGGCAAAGGAGGCTGCCTGATGAACCCACGGGAATGTCCTGAGGTCCAGGGAGGCGTCTAGTTCACTCTAGTAACCATAAACCTGAAACTCCAGGGCAGGGGCTTTGCTTTCACAGAAACATAGTTTGCTTTCACTTTGATCTGTGCCTAGCAATTGAAATCAAAGTGTGTTCCTGGTAAAAATAAAATAATAAAGTCTTAAATATGTTTCATTTTAGGTATTTCTTTTTGTGCAGCAGGGTGGGTGGATTTTTATTTTGTTGTTTTGGGTTTTTTTTTTTTTTTTTAATGGAAACTGCAGCCAAATTCTAATATGGTTAAAAGATAATATATATCCACTAGTCACAAAAGACTGAGAAAAGAGATTTGGGAACTGAGCAAGCACTCAGGCTATTGATGGGAGACCTGGCATTTAGCAACTGTGAGGGTGAGTGTCCAGTAAAAAGAGTCCTCCAGTGGAGGAGGGTGAGGCTGGAGTCTGCTGCTGGGTTTTATTGAAGAGCCTCAGTCCCACATGTCCAGCTGTTCCCAGGACTTAAGCCGCTCCAGGTGTGCTGTCCTTGAGTGAGATTTTAAGGATTAATTACCTCTGGATTACCTCATGGAAGAGTCCAAAAACCCATAGTAATTGGAAACAGCAGTTTCCTCAGCCATTTGGGGAATATATGTCTGTCTCTCAGCCGCCAACAGAGGGGCAGCCCAACCACAGACTCTGGGACCAGCTGCCACCTATTGGCCATGTGACCACAGCAAGTGCCTTGAGTTCTCTCTTCCTGTTTCCCCATCTGGAAAATGGGGATAGTAATTGTGCTACCTAATGTGGTTGTCAAAACTATTAAATGAATAAATGTGCTTTAGAACAATGTCTGGCACGTAGCAAGAGCTATGTGCATAAGGGTTTATTAAATAAAATTGGAAAATGCATGGAAAAGCCCTTTGCTTTTCCACAATGGAATCTTGTCTTATTCCTTAGACTCAGAGAAGGCTGTAAGCTGATCAAGGATGTAGCAGACCTTGATCAGCTTGTGGTATGGAGCAAGACTGCTCCGTACCTGACTGACAGCCGGCCCCTGACACGTGTGCATGGGAAGGAGGAGGGATGGATTGGTGTGGATGAAGAGAGAAAGGAATTGCAGGTATGCAGGCCACTGAAGAATCAAAATCTCTTCTGAAAGGTGGGAAAGAGACCCTCTGTGAGACACAGGAATTCCAGGGCTTGAGTCCCAGTGATGAAGAGCTAAGTCACATTACCAATTGGCTTTTGCCTCTCTTGGCAGACACCAGATGACCATGAAGCAGAGACAGGGATTAAGTCAAAAGAAGCAAGAAAATACATTTTCAACTGTTTAGATGATATGGCCCAGGTAAGCTTCATGGGTGAGTATGAAATGTAAGCCCTTTAAAACCAAGGGCAGCAAGACTTCTGCAATAGTAATATAAGATAATGGGTTGAAATCCACATTATTCAACTGCAGTGGTTGACCTTGACCTTAAACAGTTACAGCCAACCTTAGTAAGAATACCATTTGGTGTGTAAAACATTTTTAAAACGTCATACCAGCTCCATAAAAATCATTCCAGTTGGCCGGGCATGGTGGCTCATGCCTGTAATCCCAGCACTTTGGGAGGCTGAAGTGGGTGGATGACCTTAGGTCAGGAGTTCGAGACCAGCCTGGCCAACATGGCAAAACCCTGTCTCTACTAAAAATACAAAAATCAGCTGGGCATGGTGGTGAGTGCCTGCAATCTCAGCTACTTGGGAGTATGAGGCAGAAGAATCGCTTGAACCCAGGAGGCAGTGAGCTGAGATCACGCCACTGCACTCCAGCGTGGGCAATAAGATCAAAACTCTGTCTCAAAAAAAAAAAAATCATTCCAGTTTATTAGTTCCCACTTGTAATATAGTACTGGCCAATCTTCCTGATGTTATCGTGAGAAGAATTCCAGCCCATTAGTACCCATGGATTTAATGCTCATGATTGAGTGTGTATGTTTCCTGGGGCAGCTGTTAGAAGGTACCATGAACTGGATGGCTTAAGACAACAGATTTTCACTCCCCCACAGTTCTGGAGGCCAGAAATTGGAAGCTGGGCTTCAGCAGGCCTATTTTCACTGTAAAGGCCATTGGGGAAGAGCATCCATGTCTGTCTCCCAGCTTCTGGCAGCTCTGGCAATCCTCAGCATTCTTTGACTTGTAGCTGCATCCCTCTAATCTCTGCTTCCTTCTTCACATGGCTTTTATCCTGTGTCTTCTCTGTGCTTCTGTGTCCACATCTCCCTTGCCTTGTCACTGGGCCCACCATAATTGAGTATGACCTCATCTTAATTTGATTACCTCTGCAAAGACCCTATTTCTAAATAAGGTCACATTCATACCTACTGGGGACTGGGACTTTAATATACTTTTAGGGGGATACAATTCAATCTGCTACACAGTCTCAGCTCACTGGCAGGGACCACAGGCTGTCACCTTTGTGCCTCAGAGAAAATTCTAGAACTTCAGCTATTTTTAGTGTGAAAACTAGTCTGAAACCAGGACGATCCAAAGTGAATTTTCTCTTTAAAGCAATGAGAAACAAAGCCATACATCATTCTCAGCAAACTATCGCAAGAACAGAAAACCAAACACCGCATGTTCTCACTCATAGGTGGGAACTGAACAATGAGATCACTTGGACACAGGAAGGGGAACATCACACACCGGGTCCTATTGTGGGGAGGGGGGAGGGGGGAGGGATAGCATTAGGAGATATACCTAATGTAAATGACGAGTTAATGGGTGCAGCACACCAATATGGCACGTGTATACGTATGTAACAAACCTGCACGTTGTGCACATGTACCCTGGAACTTAAAGTATAATAATAAAAAAAAAAAGCCATACACCAGTAAACACTTAGCATCCCTCTTACTGTAGATGAGTATAACCAAAAATCATGATTCTGAGTAAAGTGTGCTTGTCAGTTGATTAGTAACTTAGATTGTCTGAGAAAACTGAAATTGGTTTCCAGACCATGTCCTGGAAAATATACAAATCACCACAAAACAAGCCTTTTAAAGGTGATCGTAGTATAGACTCACCCTTGGAAGAAAAACCCTGTGTTCAGATATCCTGCCTGTCTTGGCCAGAGGTGACTCCACTGAACACAGGGACTAAAATAATTCTGGCCCTGCCTGGGGGAGCCATGAGAACGATGATATGCTGTAGGTGGAGGAGGGGCACACTCAGGCCCTTCCACTTTCCTCTAAAGGTTAAATACATACATACATAGACTTTTTTGCATCTTATTTCTACTGCTTGGCTGTGATTCTTTTTTTAAAATGGTGGCAAACACACACACAGCATAAAATTGATCATCTTCGCCTTTGTTAAGGGTACAGTTCAATAGTATTAACACTCCCATTGTTATGCAGCCAGTCTGCAGGACTCTTTTCATCTTGTGGTTATGTTTAATGAGCAGTGATGAAAGCTGCATTTCAACTTAACTGATGAAAGCAGGAGCAGTTTACATCCTGTCATTCAGGTATATTTGCAGGTCCCAGCAGCGACCCTCTCCCCTTCCTGGGGCACAGCCCTTCTCTGCCTTTCCTGCAGAGAGAAAAGCCACATCCTGTGGGCAATGACAACATGTGGGTGGTGCCTCCCATGGGGCAGAGCTCCTGGGAACTGAGAAAGGGGGCTTGAGAGATCAGGAGGAAGTTACAGGGCAAAAAATAAGGGGAGCCAGGAGAGGGGAGGCATGCTGGGGTCGTCCTTGGTAACCTGTCCTTACTTGGTCCAGGTGAACATGACAACAGATTTGGAAGGCAGCGACATGTTGGTGGAAAAGGCTGACCGGCGAGAGTTCATTGACCTGTTGAAGAAGATGCTGACCATTGACGCTGACAAGAGAATCACTCCAATCGAAACCCTGAACCATCCCTTTGTCACCATGACACACTTACTGGATTTTCCCCACAGCACACAGTAGGTGTCCTGATTGATACTTGGATCAGCAAACTTTAAAGGCCCACACACTACATATTTTAGGTTTTGCGGCCATAAGGTCTCAGTAACAGCTACACTGCTGTCACTGTAGCTGAAAGCAGCCACAGATGCAATACATAAACAGATGAGTGAGGCTGCATTCTAATAAAACATGTATGTAAGTGGGCAGGGCCAGGCATGGTGGCTCACGCCTGTAATCCTAGCACTTTGGGAGGCCAACCAAGGCAGGTGGATCACCTGAGATCAGGAGTTTAAGACCGGCCTGGCCAACGTGGTGAAACCCTGTCTCTACTAAAGATACAAAAATTAGCTGGGTGTGGTGGGGGCACACCTGTAATCCCAGCTATTTGGGAGGCTGAGGCAGAAAAATCACTTCAACCCAGGAGGCAGAGGTTGCAGTGAGCCGAGATTGCACCATTGCACATCAGCCTGGGTGACAGAGCAAGACTTCGTCTCAAAAAAAAAAAAAAAAAAAAAGAGGCCGGGCACGGTGGCTCATGCCTGTAATCCCAGCACTTTGGGAGGCCGAGGCAGGCGGACCACGAGGTCAGGAGATTAAGACCATCCTGGCTAACATGGTGAAACCCCGTCTCTACTAAAAATACAAAAAATTAGCTGGGCATGGTGGTGGGTGCCTGTAGTCCCAGCTACTCTAGAGGCTGACGCAGGAGAATGGTGTGAACCCGGGAGGCAGAGCTTGCAGTGAGCCAAGATCGCTCCACAGCACTCCAGCCTGGGTGACAGAGCAAGACTCCCTCTCAAAAAAGAAAGAAAGAAAGTGGGCAGTGGCTGGATTGGGTCCCTGGCCTGCAGTTGGCTTCACACTGAAAAGGAAGGAAGAGGAGAGCACAGAGCTGGATGAACCTGACTCTGGGTATCTGTGCAGGAAGAGAGGTGCCCGAAATGGTAGTCTCTGTAGAGCAAAACCAGTCTCAGGGCCAAAGGTTGCTCCCAGAACCATCCCAGAGTGGACCCAGTCTAGTTTGGGTTTGGATTTGTTCATTCATTTTTTCAGTGTGCTGTGTGCTGGGGTACAGTGGTGAGCAGAGCAGACGGCCCTGCCCACTGGAGCTTGCAATCCACAGGAGACAATGGTATAAAACAAGTGATGCCCAAATCAGCAGGCTGCTCCCAGGACAAGCATCAGGTGTGATGAGAGCATACCACAGGGGAGCATCATTTTGGGGCAGACCAGGAAGACTCCCAGGAAGTGGCCTGTGAAGGATAAGGAAGAGGATGGGCATGAGCAGGCAGGGCATTGCCTGTGTGGACAGTACAGTCCCCCATGGGCAGGACCATGCACCCATCCCAGAAGGCAGTAAGTGAGACAGGCATCCAGTCAGCCAGGGCAGGCCGTACATGTTAAGGTTTTTAATCTTGATCCAAAAAGCAAAGGGAACTCATTAAATGATTCTTAAGCAAAGGAATAGCTGGTTAGATCTGTGCTGAGCAACGATCTGTCTGCTGCCACACAAGTGAAATGAGTCTGGAAAAAAAATGTCCATTGGGTTTAACAATTCGCAAGTTGTCAGTAACGCAGTAGCAGCCATTCAGTGGAGTGGTAAAAGCAGAAACCAGTTTAGCAGGTTGAAAGACCAAATGAGAGGTGAAGAAATAGCAACCTTTCATGAAGTGAGGCTATGCAAAAGAAGAAATAGAGGGGTGGCCGGGTATGGTGGCTCAAGCCTGTAATCCCAGCACTTTGGGAGGCCGAGACAGGCGGATCACAAGGTCAGGAGATCGAGACCATCCTGGCTAACATGGTGAAACCCCGTCTCTACTAAGAAATACAAAAAAACTAGCCGGGCGAGGTGGCAGGCGCCTGTAGTCCCAGCTACTCGGGAGGCTGAGGCAGGAGAATGGCGTGAACCCGGGGGGGCGGAGCTTGCAGTGAGCCAGGATCCGGCCACTACACTCCAGCCTGGGTGACAGAGCAAGACTCCGTCTCAAAAAAAAAAAAAAAACAAAAAACAAATAGAGGGGTGACTGGGGAGGGGTCAAGGGGATTGTTTTTTAGACAGGGTTGAGAGCACAGGGATGGACCAGTGTCACTGGAAGGATGGATGGAGGAGGGGCGTGTGGATGCAGCGTATGTGCTGGTCTAGTGGAGCAAAGTTGAGGGAGTCCTGTCAGACAGCTTCTGCTTCTCAGAAGTAGGCAATGAGGTTATCTGTTGAGAACAAGGTGGAGGGTGGTTTAAGAAGGGTAGAAAATGTAAGTAGCTGGAGCAGAAGGTGGCAGAGCAAACTGACCAGAGAAATACGGTGGAATTGTTGAGCCCTGAGGTTGGACATGAATCGTTTATAGTGTAACTGATCTCCCCAGGTGAAGGCATAGAGAAGACAGATCAGTCTCCTGATCTGGGTTTGTCCAGGTGGAATTTTTGCCAGGGTGATAAGAGAAGAAGACAGATTGACAAGGAAGCTGATGAGGCTAGCCAGACAGTAACTGTAATCCAGAATGATGGCTATTGGAGGCTTTGCCCAAAGGGAAAGGAAGTGAAGATGGGAGGGGATCCAAGTAAACGCGGTATTCTAATCAATGCAGAGAAGGGTTATCATAGTCATAGTGGAACGAGCCGGATGGAGGAAGAATGTGGCTGGGAAACAGGATGCTTGAACTTAGTTTCTGGAGGTGGAGCAATTTAAGGTTTGACGGTCCAGGGAATGAGTTGCTCTACTGGGTTGAGGACAAGAGTCAGTGGATATGAGAAGTAAGCAGGAAGCTAGGGTGTTTGACAAGGAACCTGTGACTTCTGAAGCCTTCCTGGCGAGGCAGGGAATGGCTTGGAGTGGAAGATCCAGCCAGTGGCAAAGGCCTCAGTGAAGGAAGGGGAGAGGAAAGGAAGTCATGGCCGGGCGCAGTGGTTCACCCTGTAATCGCAGCACTTTGGGAAGCCAAGGAGGGCGGATCACCTGAAGTCAAGAACTTGAGACTAGCCTGGACAACATGGTAAAACCCCGTCTCTACTAAAAATACAAAAATTAGCCAGGCGTGGTAGGGAGTACCTGTAATTGCAACTACTGCAGAGGCTGAAGCATAAGAATCGCCTGAACCCAGGAGGCGGAGGTTGCAGTGAGCTGAGATAGCGCCACTGCACTCCAGCTGGGAGCCAGAGCGAGACTCCGTCAAAAAAAAAGAAAAAAGGAAGCCATTGGTGGATGGGAAGGTAATGGAGGGTCTCACTTCAGCCTCTCAACCCTGAGGTACTTAGGATGTGAAAGAATAAATAAACACATCCTACATCTGCAGGGAAAAGGGGTGTGCTCAAGAGAGCAACAGATTCTGTAAGGATCAGCAGGGGAAGGGAATCCTGTGAGAAGAGCCTGGAGATGTGAGAATTGTGCGTATCATGGTGGGCCCTGCTGTCTCCAGAGTCAGAGGGGGCTGGGTCTCAAGGCTGGACCCGCCCCTTCCTGGCCTACAGGAAGTGAGTGGGCGGCACCACCACGGATAGTGCTGCGTCCTTTTCAGTTTTGTGTCTTACTCTCAGTGAGGCAAGTCAAATAGCACTGCAAGAACCAGATAGTGCCTCTTTAATGTAAAAGGATGCTTGAAACAACTAAACTCCCATACAAAGAAGGAATCTGGACCCATCCCTCCACTACTCTTATTACGGGATTTTTCCTGTTTCTTTTTTTTTTTTTTTTTTTTTTTTTTTTTTTGAGGTCGAGTCTTACTCTGTTGCACAGGCTGGAGTGCAGCAGTACGATCTCTGTTCACTGCATCACTGCAGCCTCCACCTCACAGGTTCAAGCGATTCTCCTGCCTCAGCCTCCCCAGTAGCTGGGACAACAGGCACACGCCACCACGCCCGACTGATTTTTGTGTTTTTAATAGAGACAGGGTTTCACCATGTTGCCCAGACTGGTCTCGAGCTCCTGACCTCAGGTGATCCGCCCGCCTCGGCATCCCAAAGTGCTGCGATTACAGGCATGAGCCACTGCACCTGGCCTGGATTTGTCCTGTTTCCGAGTGCCATAGGGGTCAGCCACATAGCTGTCCGTCTGTACTCAAGAAAGGCAAACTTGGCAATTTACTGGATAGGGCTCCCATGAGTTCTGTCTTTTGATATCAGGGGTAAAATGGGATGACTGAGAAACAGCTATGGATAGGAGACTGAGGGTGGGGGTGCCCTCTACAGAGGTCCTGTTAGTCGTCTGCACCAACAGTCAGATAGCCACCCCCATAAAGCCTGGGGCTTTAATGACCTCAGAGTCCATCCACCTCTGGATTCTGTAAGGAAGCATCAGTAGAGTGTTTCACGGTTTGGTCACATGGAGACGGTGAGCATCAGCAACCAATTCAGAACTTCATCTGGGACCCAAGAGGGGCACTGGCAAGTTAGAACTCAGAAATGAGCCTAAGAAGGAAAGGTGGGTCTCTGAACACACCTAGGCTTGCCTGAAAGTAGGCCTGGTCCCTAAAGTTCTCTAGAATTTGCTGGGAAGACCTTGAAGAACTCCAGGGCAAGGATAAAACTCCAGGCCCATGCTGCTGTAGCACCCCAACCCTGGGAACTGAGCCACAGCTACTAGGTGAAAGAGACCCCACTCCTTTCTCCATACCAGGATTCCAGTGCACAATTTTTTTAAAACCAATTTTCTTATAAACCTAAAGTGAAAGTACTTGCCCTTTCCTAAAACTCAAAACTTGAAATATTTCAGTTAGAAAATTCTAAAGGAGTATGAAAATTTTGTGTTGAATTGTCATGAAACCATCAAATGCTTTAAACCCAATCCAAAAAGAATACAAAATGCGTTGGTTTTATGCTACAGCCTCCACGCACAAGACCTTGGTGCTTAGTAGGAGCTGAAAACACACTGGCATTAACAGCATTGTTAGGAGTATTTTTAGCTATGGGATACCGTGCAATATGTTTTCTTTTCTCTCCAGCATCATCAGTTGGTAAATGGTTATGTCGTGTGCATGACGCCGGCAGTGTAAGTAAGTGGTCAGAATCTTAGAAAGAAGTAGGACTCTGTAAGTGGCGTCTCAGTCAGTTATTTGAAACTTGGAATGCATTTTTCACAGCAAGGATGTTTGGGAATAGCCCACAGACACCTGCTTAGCCCCAAAGATAGCATACTCACAGAGTGCTGAAGTAGTACACGTTTGTAATCCTAAAATGGTAGAAAACTTTTATTTTACTTTTATATTCAGTTATTACATTTTTTATAAGTAAAACAGACATTTTGAATTGAAAATTAAATGGGATTTTTTTCTTTTTCTTTTTCTTTTTTTGAGACGGGGTCTTGGCCTGTCACCCAGACTGGAATATAGTGGCATAATCATGGCTCACTGTAGCCTCGACCTTGCAGGCTCAAGTGATTCTTTGACCTCAGCCTCCTAAGTAGCTGGGACCATGAGCATGTGCCACCACACCCAGCTAATTTTTATATTTTTTTATAGAGAATGGGGTCTCCCTATGTTGTCCAAGCTGGTTTTGAGCCCTTGAACTTCTCCCACCTTGACCTCCCAAAGTGCTGGGATTAAGGCGAGAACCACCCCACACAGACTAAAAGGGATTTTATTATCTTGAATATTAGCATTTGAGGAAAAGTAAGTTTAACTACAAGAAATGAATGAGAAGTGCTGTATAAATTCTGAAGGACACTTTTTAGTTAATTTTCAAGAATTTGGGTGGTTGAAGCCACTTGTGGCTTTCCTTTTCCTTGATGCTGGTTTCAGCACCAACTTTATACTTTACTTTTGTAGTTGGGGTTTTGTTTTGATACACAGATGCAATGGGGGAAGAAAAGGAGAAAATTTATATTTCATGTAACAGGACAAGACTTAGACAAGAAAATGAAGGCTGAAGTTGGTGAAAGAGTGCGTATGTGTATACACGAAAGTAGCCAATGATTACCTATCCTCGGGAAACTCCCTACCTCCCTAAACTTCAGCCTTACTCGTAAAGTAGGGACGAGAATCATGTCTCTGTCTTATTGATGTCACTGGACCGAGTGAGAAGTTGCAGAGTATTATTATTAGGACACTAATAAATGTTAACCACTATTATTAATTGTTAGTATTATTACTGTTTCCATTATCTACCTGCACAACTCCTGTGGGAGAAAGCATGGCAATAGGGTCACCATACTGGGTTGGAGAGTTCTTTGGCCGTCCCCTAGGTGGTGCTGGTGACCCAGGGTAGCTGAAGAAGGTGACCACAAGGGTTGTGTTTGGGAAAGGTGGAGGCGGGTTATAACGGGTTGTAAGTGACTACTTAATGTTCCCATTCAGAGAGCTGATGCTTTGGTTTATGAGCCAGAAACCAGGCTGAGAGTTGAGAATGAGCAGTGACGCTGCAGGTGGATCTGAGTGAGAATGCAGTGTGAGCAGTCAGTTTTGTTGTGATGTGTAGAACCTATGTGGAGAAAGGGTAGTAGGGCATTGGAGGAAATTCATCTAAATAACTGTGCCTGTTGCAAATGCACAGACTTTGCACAAGCAATCCAAGAAACTTAGACCTAAAGTTTAGTCTCCGTGCTTGTCCTGTTTCCTGAATTAACCCTTCTCTCCTTTTCTTTCTCTGTTTTCTCCCCTTCATCCCATGTTACCCTCTTCCCCTTCCCGTATGTCTCTATATGCCTCTGCCTTTTGCATGAACAGCGTCAAATCATGTTTCCAGAACATGGAGATCTGCAAGCGTCGAGTGAATATGTATGACACAGTGAACCAGAGCAAAACCCCTTTCATCACGCACGTGGCCCCCAGCACATCCACCAACCTGACCATGACCTTTAACAACCAGCTGACCACTGTCCACAACCAGGTAAGTGGGGAGCAGAGGGGAAAGAGGCGGGGCTGCACGGTGTGAGCCTCAGAAGTTGTATTTTCCATCATACCTAGTCAGGAGACCAAATTCCTGCTGTCATATTCAACAACTGAACAAAGTATTTGCATCCAAGGTTATTTCCTTTGAGGGACCCAGGCACATTTTGTGTTGACTACGGGCCCCATTGACAGGTCCCAGAAAGGACTGGCGAGGAGCATTCTCTCTGAGATGGTTCCCCTTACTGCTTTCCTCTGACCTGATGTGAGAATAGGGGGAAGGGGGTGCTATCATCCTTTTATGCCTGATATCTGCCTCGTAAAGAATTCCAGAACTGGCCAGGCACAGTGGCTCATGCCTATAATCCCAGCACTTTGGGAGTCAGGGTAGGAGGATCACTTAAAGCCAGGAAGTTCAAGACTAGCCTGGGCAACACAGTGAGACCCCGTCTCTACAAAAAATACAAAAAGTAGCTGGGTGTGGTGGTGCATGCCTATGGTCTCAGCTACTCAGGAGGCAGAGGTAGGATAATTGACTTGAGCCCAGGACTTCAGGGCTGCAGTGAACTATGATTATGTCATTGCATTCCAGCCTAGGGGACAGAGTGAGACCCCGTCTCAGAAAACAAAGATAAAGATCATGGAAACATGGATTTAATCTAAAAAAAAAATAAAGATTCTAGAACTGGGAAGGACTCAGGGAATCACCCAGTTCAGGCCCTTCCCCTCATCTCCACATGGCTGGATCTACCTGATCTCCTTTTGGGAAAGATAAAACCTGTCCTTTCTCCGAGTCATAGAGAAAATCAGTTCATCAGCCTGTCACCAGAATCCCAGCAGCTGGAACTAAATGGGATCAGGAAGCTAAGGTTTTCTTCCCACAGATTTCCAGGAAATTGGCAGAACGAGCAGCTAACATACTGCTTGAAACCTGGATGACACCCAGGCAATATTTATTGAATGGATAATCTCCAAGTCCGAGCTGAGACTGCCTCTAGTGTCTAAGAAACTGTAACTCCTACTCCCATGTTTCAATCTTCCTGGTTCCCCCAAAGAAAGGTCCCCAGATTTTTGGTCTTAATGTCAATCTGGAATGACAAGACTTCTGTGTGGATGTGTGTGTACCTGAAATGTGAATACCTTATGTCCATTCTTTTTAAAAGGTCCCTCCTGTCACTGAAGAGTCAGTGCCACCTGCTTTTCAGCCCCTCCCCTTCCCACCCTTTTTCCCTAGGCCATCCTTGTGGCATATTGCCCTGCTCAGGCCTAGCTTTTCTTCCCAGCCTGCCATCTCCCTTTGCCCAAATTCTAGGAGAGCCACCTGGAATCTGCTGCCCCCTGGGGGCCGTATGCATCCTTGACGCTCTCCTTAGGGTGAAAGAGCTGTTGGGAGTCCGAAAACAAACCTTGCCAAGCCCTAAAGCTAAGACATCCATAGCCAGACCTGTGAGCTTCTTGACAAAAATCAGCATGGTTTTGTTCACTACCTCCTTGAAGATATTTGTTTTTCCCACCAGCCCTCATGAGACACCTGATCTTAACTCCCTAACCCCAAACTACCTGTCCCCATCTGCCATCTGCCCCATCAGGTATCAAAGGCATCTGAGAAATAGGAGGAAGGAGCACCCCTCTAATGCAGGTGTCATGTCAGGTGGAGTCTCCCCAGCAGGCTGTCCTTCCCATGGATGTCTTTCTGCCAGGCTGGAGAACTGTGGTCCCTGACCAGACGGGGGTGGCCACCGCCATCTTGCTGGTCATATGACAGCCAGCATATCCACCCCAAAGAGTGTCACAAAGGCTCTGCAAAACTAAAAGCATTTCTCATCAAAAGGCAGTTGTCAAATAAGAACACCCTTCTTCTCCACAGCACTGAGACCATCCAGATCTGGCTTGGGACTGGGGTAAAGTAGAAGTAGCTGGTAACTTAGTGTGATGGTTGGGCCAGAGTTGTGGGTAAGGGAAAATGACATCCCACAAAAGCAACGGGTCCAAGAACAGGATTTCCATTCTCTCGCATTGCACTCTACTCCCTACTTTTGAATACATCAGAAAAAAAAAAAATTACTCAGGACACACCTAGCCTTAAGTTCTAAGTCATGCTGTCCCTCCTCTGATAATGTTGTTAATAAATAACATCATTACTAATAGCCAACATTTATTATGTGCCAGGCTCTACTAAGTGCACCATAACTCTGAATCCTCCCAGCAAAGTTGTGAGATAGGTTTTATTATTATCATTTCCATTTTAGAGGAGGAAACTGAGGCACAGAGGATTAATTCTCTTACCCAAGGCCCTTTCTTGTTCATGAGAGATGGGCCTGGGCTTTACAGCCAGCAGTCTGGCTTCAGAGTCTGGACTCTTAAAATCTACATACACAGCAGCATAAGTAAGTCTTAAGTAAGTCTTATGAAGGTCCCCAAATGCCTTTCCTAGATGATGTCTGCTCTTTAAATCCGACAAGACTTCTTTTGTTCATTGCTGGTTCTAGTAGCTTGCTTTCTACATGAGCTCCTTGGAGCTGTTTGCCCATTTAGATATTTAGAAGCAATAAAATATATGCATAGTTTTATGTTAGAAGTTGAAGGACATTAAACTACTTAAGGAATTTCTTGCTGCCTTTAACATATATCCAGTAGACTAACCAAAGAACCATTTCCCAAATGATCATGAATCTACAATCCTTTATTTCTCAAGGAAGCTGGGTCAATAATTCATAACCCCTTATGTCTCAGGGCAGCTGACTTCCTCTACTTTCTAAAACTTTCAGGTTACCCAGTTGGTAACATATTGAATAATAAGTCTTCTCTCAGCTATTCCTTGTTTATCATGTGTGTTAGCCACTTCTCTAACATTTCCGTGGAATTCTATTATTTGGACCTAGTCTTCTACCAAGAATTTGAATTTGGGTTTATAGACCAAGCTCAAACCCCTTCTTTCTGGAACCATTTGAAACATCTACTAAAACTGCTTCCAGGAATCACTTCTTTCATTTTTGGAAAGCCTGTGTCATCAATAAACTTGCTCTTTCACTAGGCACAGTGGTGCACACCTGTAATCCTAGCTATTTGGAAGGCTGAAGTGGGAGGACCACTTGAGTCAGGAGTTCAAGTCCAGCCTGGGCAACATAGCAAGACCCCAGTCTCTAATTTTTTTTAACTTGCTTTTTCTTGTTATTACTATTTGTCAGCTGCAAGAGCTCTTTCCAGTTCTCTGTGTGCTCCTCTCTGGCAATGATAGGCTAGTTACCTTTCTGAGAGCTACAGGAAGATATACAGAAGTAGAAAACTTTTTGTTGCCCTCACATGGGCTTCTTCAACTGGTCCTTAAGCAGGGTTAGAAACCGAGGGAAAACCTTAGGCATGTCTGATGGTCACACTGGAGACTGTGCCATTTGTCCTTGAGTCTACAAAGAACTGGAAGATTCAGCCTCTCAAGGAGCTTATGGTCCCCATGGTGAGACAGGCTGAAGCAAAAAGAAAAAGCATTCTTGAAACTCTCCTTAGGGTGAAAGAGCTGTTGGGAGTCCGAAAACAAACCTTGCCCAGCCCTAAGGCTAAGGCATCCATAGCCAGACCTGTGAGCTTCATTAATCAAAATGTAGAATAGCATGCACTAGGGGCCAGGTAGACGAACAGATTATGTGTTACAGAATCGAAAGGAAGGAGAGCCCACTGCAGGCTGGAGGAAAACACCACTAAGACACAGCCCCTCCCTCCCAGGAGACTTTAGGCTGGAAAGACCAACTGTACTGTAAGGCAGATTGTGACAGGAGCTGGGCTAGAAAGCTATATTGTACTGTGCGATAGCAAAGGAAGAAGCAATTCATTTCCATTAATGGTGTCCGAAAGGCTTTCACAATGGGGCATATGGGACCCAGGCTAGGCCTTAAAGCACAGAGGCTTGGAGAGAATGCTATGGGTCAGAGAACTTGTTGTATGAGGGGAAAGGCCTGTGCTCACAGTATGCTTGGAAAACAATGAGTAAACTAATCTTGGTGTCAGAAGAGTGAGGGGCAGAGGGAAATAAGTCTAGAAGGTAAGGTTGGCCAAACCAGGGAAAACAGGGCATGCCAGACCAAGGCGCATACCATGTTCATCAAGTCGTAATGGGGACTTTGGAGCAGGGGTGCTGACATGCACAAAGGTGTCTTTTGGAAAGCATGATCTAGCCTCTGTGCTCAAGAAGGCCAGAAGGGAAGTAGAGACCAGAACATTTCTAGTCGGGGCCTTACAGTTCCCAGGCGCCAGGAAGTCGCAACTAAAAAAAGTCAGTGGGTTCCAGGGACATCAGGAAGGAAGCAGCAGGAGCAGTGGCTGGCAAGAAGGTAGAACCACTGAGCACAAGTTTGGGGACTTAGAGGATACAGGTCCCTGGACCCCCAGCAGGGACACCCACAGGGGCTACAGGCTGGGGAAGTCTAGATATGAGCAGACCATGGGGAATGTGGAGGGTTGAGGGGGAAGAAGCCTCCGGAAGAGATCATGATATGGAGAAAACAGGAAATAGAAGTCATGTCATCTGACAAAACACAGACACTGATGCGCACATATGTGCACACGTGTCCCAAGCAGACTATGCGATGCTGCAAAAGCACACCCACTTTAAAACATGTGGCTTTGGCCGGGCGCGGTGGCTTACGCCTATAATCCCAGCACTTTGGGAGGCCGAGGCGGGTGGATCACGAGATCAGGAGATAGAGACCACGGTGAAACCCCGTCTCTACTAAAAACACAAAAAAAATTAGCTGGGCGCAGTGGCGGGCGCCTGTAGTCCCAGCTACTCGGGAGGCTGAGGCAGGAGAATGGCGTGAACCTGGGAGGCGGAGCTTGCAGTGAGCCGAGATCGCACCACTGCACTCCAGCCTGGGCTACAGAGCAAGACTCCGTCTCAAAAAAAAAAAAAAAAAAACGTGGCTTAAAATCAGACATCTGTGCCACTCAATTTCATGATTATTTTCAAACAAATCAATTTGCTTTGCAATGAAATTTAGCACAAAATCTTTCTAAGTATAGAAAACATACATAAAATAAGACTTTGTCCTTTTTATCAAATGTGACACACATACACACCCTACTTGAAATTCTATTTGTGTCCAAGATATCTTCGTGGTTTCTTCCTCCATATTCCCTGGTCCTTGCAACTTCTAAAGGCAAAAGCTCTTGTAGACAGTGCTGAATGTGAAACCACTGGTAACCTCCACTTACCTTGCTAAAGGATCAGTATGAAGGCTAAGATGAGGGAAACTGGAGAATTCCAAAGTTAGAATTTGTTTTCCTTCTACAGCCTCATTTTGCATGCAAGTTCAGTCTCAAGTGATGTCTCTTTCTGAAGGAGAAAGGCGAGAGGACATAATGTCAATGGCTTGTGTTTGTCAAAGCTACCTCCGTTTCAGTTATCTGGACTCACCAGCATCTTTTCTATCTGCCAGGCTTCATCACTGCATACCAGCATGAGTGCATGGGATACAGACCCAAAGCCCAGGCTCAGCATGTCCCTCTCCCTCTCCGCATACGTCTCCTGCACTTCTCTTAGCAGTAACCTGCTTTGCAGCCATCTAAGGACATCTATAAACAGTACTGCCCGTAGACCTGAGCCCGTCCTCAGCCCTGCTCTCTGCCTGTTGCATGTGCTTCTGTGCCAAGCTCTGGGTATCTGAGACCATTGTTCTTTAGGGCCTGCAAGAGCCTCCCCCTGGATTTGTCCTCCCACATGTGGACTGCACCCACCAGGCCAGAGGGGAGTGTGAGCAGAGCTTGAACGTGCAGGCTGGCAGGTCCAGGCACTCAAAGCCCATCGTGTTGTGGAATGGAATGGGGCTCGGCAGAGAGAAGCGGGGCAAGGTCCAGCTCTCTCCCCGTCACCATGCGCCAGCACAGAACCCAAGGAATCCCAGAGTGCTTAACTAACGCCTGGTCTTCCAGGTGATTGAGAAGGTGTTTTTGTCAAAATGAAAAGGCAGAACATTTTATTAAACAGGTCTCTAGCTTTATTTTTAGGCTTTTCAGCATTTAGACATATGGTAGCAGGCATCCACGTGTCCTCTTGTCCGGGCCCCACAAATGTCAGGAGGAGGTCTGAATGTGAACACCAAGGTGACTGTCTCTCGTGCCTTCAGGGACCTGCTTTTCCCTGTGACTTTCAACTGTGTTTCCACTCCTCTCTGCTTTTGCCTTTCTGCTCTTAGTTTTTGTTGGTTTGTTCTTCTTTGAGTTCATTTATTTGATTTAGATTCTCCCAACATACCACCTCCCTCATTTTTTATTTGTGTTTATTTTTGTTTAATCCCCATGACTCCTTTAGGCTCCCTCCTCTACCAGTGCCACTGTTTCCTTAGCCAATCCCGAAGTCTCCATACTAAACTACCCATCTACACTCTACCAGCCCTCAGCGGCATCCATGGCTGCAGTGGCCCAGCGGAGCATGCCCCTGCAGACAGGAACAGCCCAGATTTGTGCCCGGCCTGACCCGTTCCAGCAAGCTCTCATCGTGTGTCCCCCCGGCTTCCAAGGTAAGGTCGAGCTGCCACAGCCTCTCACCTGCTCCTTACAGAATGGCCTCTAGGGCTTTGGCACCTGCAGTTTTCTGTCACGCTCATTTTCATGGAGAAGGGCCCTTCTCATTTCTTCCAGCGAGAGCGCTGGCATCACTGAACTTGAGGGCTCCTCTCCTACTGTGGCCAACCTAGAAACAATAGGGCTTATGCCTCAGCACCAAGTCAATTCATTGTGACTCTCACACCTGCCAGGAACTGTGTCCCTGGCCAGCTGTCTGTAAATAAGTACATTGTTTGTGCTTTCATTGTTATGCTGATGTCAGCTCTTGCTTTTCCTTGCATGAAATATCCTCTGTGTGGGTTATCTATAGAAAACTGCCAATCTCTGACAGCCAACGTAGTCCCAGCTCCCATAAAGAATATCAATCAGTCTGAAAAGTACTTCCCTGGAACCCGTCCTCAAAATGACTCTTTGGCCATGACCCCAGCACTTCTCTTCTGTAGACTCTAAGAAGCTAGACTGTGCACTTTGTTACAGTTTACCCAGAAAGCTTAAGAATTTATTTTTGCAAGCTTCATGGTGTAAACTGTGTGGTTATAGTCAATGCAATTCCAAATGGGTTCATACGTCTCCCCAACACCCCTTATTTTGACATACACAAGTACATCTTGATGGTCAGAAGTCCTTGTTTTCCTGTTGTAATCTGTCAGCATAACTGTCCTACTGTTGGCCTTACAGCCTCCTTAATTTGACCTTCTAGCCTTTGAAAACATTCAAGATTTCAGGAGGAGTTTTGTTTTTTAATTTGTTAGAAGCTAAGGGGAGACTTCCCAAGGACCAGGCAATACCTGGTTATTGTCGGTGACCAGTGCAAAGGGAAGCTGAAAGATGACGTAGCTGGCTAGGAAGGTTTTCTTCATCCAGCAGTTCACAGCCTCTCAGCTAACCCTTCTCTCCCTCACACTGTCTGGAACAGGCTTGCAGGCCTCTCCCTCTAAGCACGCTGGCTACTCGGTGCGAATGGAAAATGCAGTTCCCATCGTCACTCAAGCTCCAGGAGCTCAGCCTCTTCAGATCCAACCAGGTCTGCTTGCCCAGGTAATTCTTTCTCCTTTATTATTACTGGTATTACCATTACCCATGTTAATGTTGTTCACAAAAGATATAACTTTCCACTCCTTCTCTCCCTAGTAATGAGTTAGGTGCTTCTAGTCATTGGAATGTATCTGTAATACTGTAAATGGTCCCCAAATGAATTACCTTCCTAAGTATCTGCTTACAATTCCAAGAAGAAATTTAGATACAGGGAGAGTCTGGGGAAATTATTATTATTCTATCTTTGAAATGCAAATTAATCTGGGAGACCTAGGTTTTAATCCTAACCGCTAGTAACTTGTCTATGACCTAAGGCAAGTCAGTTAATATCTCTTTGCCTCAAATTTCTTTCTTGTAAAATAGAAATGAGTTTTTAGAGCCAAAAGGAGCCTTGGCGATTATCCTCTCATTTTATAGTTGAAAAACCAGGCTCAAGGTAACTGTAAGCTGGAACCTTCGTCATCTATCCATGTAGGTGCTTTGACGGTAGAATGAGGTGGCAGAGATGAAAAATGGTTGAAAATTTGTGAAGTGTTATGTAAACATAAGGTAACAGTAGTGATGCAGTGATAACAGTAACAATCCTTAATGACACTTGAACCCTAATAACAAATGCATCATCATTATACCAGGGCACTTTACAGTTGTTAATTGATTTAATCCCCACAATGCCACAGTATTTGTCTCCCATTTGACAAACAGGGAAACTGAAGCAGAATAATTTGCTCATCAGAGTTACACAACAATTAGGTAACAGAACCAGGACACACACCCAATAAGTCTGATGCCAGCATCTGTATTTCAACCACCAAAAGCCACTACTTTTGTATAATCATTTCTACTATTGAGTAGCTTGACCTTAATGTTATTAGTTTAGAAGCAACTTTATTTTTAAATAAGATAGGTTCACAAAGTCTTTTTCCAAAGATACTATTTGCCCTGTCTTGTTAAATGGAAGTTGTTTTTGTTGTTGTTTAGTTTTTGTGTAATCAAATTGCATAAGTTTGTTCTGCACTCTCTTCTATTCCATGGGCTTCTCTAATATCCTGTTGTCTTAACCATTGTAACTTTAATCTGTCTTGGTATCTAGTAGGGAAGCCCTGTTACCATAGAGTTCTTCAAATTTTCCTTGTCTGTTCTTGTCCCTTCACGTTTTCATGTGAATTTTAGCATCACTCTTTCATAAGAATTTTAGTTCCAGAAACAAAATATCTGCTTTATATTTATTAGATATACATTGAATTTATATTTACTTCAGGAACAACTGACATCTTTAAACATGTAAGTCATTTTTATCCATGAACGTGGTATAACACTCTGTAATGGGTGTGGTGGTGCACACCTGTAGTCCCAGGCCTGTAGTCTCAGCTACTCAGGAGGCTGAGATGAGAGGATCACTTGAGCCCAGGAGTTCAACGCCAGCCTGGGCAACATAGTGAGTCCCCATCTCTACAAAAAAATTTAAAAATTAGCTGGACATGGTGGCACATGCCTATAGTCCCAGATACACAGGAGGCTGAGGCAAAAGGATCACTTGAGCTCAGGAGTTTGAAGCTGCAGTGAGCTATGATCACATCATTGCACTCCAGGGTGGGCAACAGGGTAAGACCCTGTCTGTAAAAAAAAAAAAAAAAATTAATAAAAACACTTTATTATGTTTAAGTTTTGTAATGAATATTGAATTAAATCAAATGTTCTTTCTGTATTTATTCAGACATTCATATGCTTTTTGTTCCTTATCTACTAATGGGATAAGTTATATTAATATATTTTGTAATATTAAATTACCCTTTTATTTATGAGATAAACCCCATTTGCTCATGTGCTTGATATGGTATGCTTTTTAATATTGGATTCAGTTTGTAAATACTGTAGTTAGTATTTTTATATCTACGTTCATAAGTGGAAAATGGCATATAATTTCCCTTTTTATAAAATCCTTATCTGATTTGAGTACAAGGTTACACTGGGCTCATAAAATATCTTCTTATTGTTGTTACCCACACGAGTGGGTTTGGTCACTTGACAGGTACCACTCCAATGACCACAGCCAAGGAGTATTTAGCAAGGGGATTTTATTACTTGTAACAAGTAAGGAGAACACTGGAGATAGTTCCCAAAGCAGTGTCTCTGAGCGAAGGGCTGGGTCAGGTTTTATAAGCATAGGGTAATGAGGCATGATCTGATTGGATTTTGCAATGAATTGATATGAGAGGCATGATCTGACTGGATCCTGCCATGCGGTGACGCCAGAGCTCGATCTGATTGGATCCTGGATCCTGCCATGTGGTATCCATTTCTAAATTCCATCCACTCGCCTCAATCCAGGCACTTAGGTTCTGCCTGTGGTTACATACCTGGTTCATCTGGGCATGCTTAGGTTATGTGACCTTTAACCTGTGGATCCATGGCAAGTGCAAAACAACTCACAACTTTGTTACATAGAAGTTGAACCAGACTGCTGTGGTTACATTATTATCTATTCTGTTTTCCAGAACAGTTTGTTTAAGATTGATATTAAACATTCTTCATCTCTGTGCTTATGTCCAGAATGACACTGTGCAGTTGACCACTAACACCAGTGACCACTAACACCAAGGTAGCACACAAAGTTTTGTCTTATTGAAAGTTTGTAAACAGAGAACCTTTTGTATTTTAAAAGAGGCCTTCTCTTCCTTCCTCTCTCTCCAGTGGGTCCTTGTAGCTTCCTTTTATTTGCATAGTTCAGTAGTGGGGAGTTCAGAAAAGGCCTAGATAGATCAGAGAAAGAACTACAGCTCAGTCCGGGGGCAAAAAAGCTTGTTCATACTTTATGCGTGGCAAAAATCCACACCAGTCTGCCAGTGCTCCACCTTTGTGAGCCCAAATCTACAGAACTCGCATGTACTTTTAAAGGATAATTACAGATCTTTTTTATGTTTGCATACTTAACCCTAGTAAGCCAGGAACCATCTCTGAAAGAAATAATAATTAGCATCTCTTACTAGCTAAAATAGGGATTCTTCATTGTTCAGTTTGGTGGAACCAGAAGACTCAGCAGTCAGAATTTGTTTCAGTCCTTTAATCGTAGCAGGGGAGAACTTTACCTTTTGCTTCCTTGAAAGAGGGTCCCTAGAGTTTTGTAAATCTCCAAGTAGATTTAACCTAAAGCTGTAATTAGGAAAGTGAGCAAAAAATATATGTGTGAGGATTTTAATTGCTACTGTGTTTATAACTGAGATTGTTGGAAGAAACTTGAACGTTCGTCAGTAGGGGATTGGTTAAATAAGCTGATGCATACATAAAATAGAACACCATGTAGCCATTAAAAGAACATGGTAGACCTATGTGTCTTGACATGCAGAGATTTCTAAGATATGTTAAGTGAAAAAAACCCTGCCCTATCCAGTATCGTGTTGTGTCTTTTTGTCTGTTGCTTTTTATTTTTCTCTCTGCTTGTCACTTAATCCATGCCAATATGTTAGCCTGTTGAGATGGGCTCTCTCCTAGATATTTTTAAACGTTCCCTTCAAAGGACAAAAATAAGTTAATTTATAAAACTCTTATGGTGGCTATAAAAAAGCAACAATTAAGCATTTAAACTGAAGCCTTCATTTTTCTACGGTTAAATTTCTAGGCACCGGGCAGAGGCATTCCAAATACTATTATTTGACAAATGTATTCAAAAAGTTGGCATTGTTCTTTTTCTCTAAATATTGAAAATCTTTTAAAGAATTTTACTTGTGAACACTTAGAGATGGGATCTTTGAATCCACTCCTCCTGTTAATTTCATTTTCTTTGCCCTTTTCCTCCCCACCTCCCAGCAGCATCACATAAAACTTTCAGGGCAATGAGCGTCTGTGGGGCACCCAGAGGATGTGTGCATGGCAGGTGGAAATGGTAATCATTCTGCTTATGTCAGTGATACGGGAGTGATCTTTGTGGATCACCTTGCAACAAAAGCTTTTTTGGTACTGCCTAAAAGGAGCTGTCATCTCCATCCTCACAAGCCCCACGCCACAGCTAGCATCTTGGCCACCAACAGAAATTGTGAATGAGCAGGTAATAGTGGAGAGATGGGAAGCACAGTTCTTGATTGAGACAGTATTGAATTTATCTCACTTGTGAAATGGCAGGATCTAAAATCTCCTTTACTAGCAGCGTTAGAGAAGAAATTCAGAAATGCCAGATCACTGTAGACTCTACCCTTCCATGAAGTGTTTTGCATTCTTCTAGCCAATCAAATCATATCACCTGAACCTCTTTTTTTTTTAAAGGTATTTATTTTTTGGGCTCATATTTGACCAACTGAACCTTTAAATGTTTCCCTAAAAACAAACTGTTGTCTTGAACCCTTTAAACTGTTCAACATACAAAACTTTAATGTTTCTCACTCAAAATTTCCTCTGATAACATTTTCAGCAACCAGTCTTTGCTACCGTTGTCCTGCTGTCGGCTCTCTCTTGACTGGCACCTGATATTGTTAGAGAATAAGGAAGACTTGTTCATGCCACCTTTATGCAGTTAAGCACCAATGCCTGATCCTCAATAGGGGCCATTATTTTTGCGTATTATCAGCACAAGGAGAGGTAGTATATTGGCTAAAAGCATGGGCGCTGGAATTAGGTTGCCCACATTCAGATGGCTGCCTCACCACTGTATGGCTGTGTGGCTTTGGGGAAGTTATTTTTGAAATTTAAATTTAATTCCTTTTCAAGGTAATACATGTACATAATTTTTAAAAGTTAAATAATACCATAAACTTATAGGAAAGTTATAGTCCTCTGCTCTATCCCATCCTTAATGTCTACTCCCCATAACAATACATATATTGTTACATTATATATGTGTATATATGTGTGTATATATATACACACACATATATTATCCCTGCTATATATATTTTTTATATATATAATATGTATTACCCCTGAAAGTTTATATATACACACACACACACATATACACACACACACACATTTTTTTTGAGACATAATCTTGCTCTGCCACCAGGCTGGAGTGCAGTGGTGCAATCTCAGCCCAATGTAACCTCCGCTTCCTGAGTTCAAGCAATTTTCGTGTCTCAGCCTCCCGAGTAGCTGGGATTACAGGCATGTGCCACCATGCCCCAGCTAATTTTTTTGTATTTTTAGTAGAGACTAGGTTTTACCATGTTGGCCAGGCTGGTCTCAAACTCCTGGCATCAAGTGATCCGCCTGCCTTGGCCTCCCAAAGTGCTGGGATTACAGGTGTGAGCCACTGTGCCCTGCCCATAACAATAATTTTTAACTTAACTGTTTAATCTGTTCTTTAACTCTGTGTTTCTAAATAACATGCTTAGACTGCTTTTTATGGATTTTTTTCCATTTTAGGTATTATCCATTGACTTCCTATTATGGAAGATGAAGATTTAGCTTTCTAACCCACTGCCATCCCCATAACACACACACAATTTCTCTCCTGTTCCTCCTTTCACTCACTCTTTTCTCCTATTCCTCCCACATAATTTTGATTCAACTACTTTTTAATATTTATGTAATTATCAATATTATACAATATTATTCTCAGTTGAGCCTTATAATATACCATGATTATGTTTCCTTTCTTACACATCTTTTTGTTTTTCCTAGAGTTAATGATTGCCTCATTTTTCCCATTGGGTTAGTTTTCTATATATCTCATTATACAGCCCCAAACCCTTCCAGAGCTATAAAAGGTTTGTATGTTTGCTGTGTTGCTGTGTTTGAGCACACTTATCTCAGTATATTATTTTTTCTTTCTCTGAAAGCTTTGAAGACTTTTTCCTCATCCACATTGGACTCACATTTCATGACTACATGCCTTCTTTGGGGTCTTTTTTCTTACATTGTCCTGAACACCCTATTTGCCCTTTTAATCTGGATTTTTTTTTTTCCTTTGATAATTTCTTCCTCTCCATTTTCTCTGTTTCTCCTTTGCAGTATTCTTATTAATTGAGTGTTGGTACTGCTAAATTGATCTTCTGATTTTCTTATCTTTTTTTCCCCTCTATTTCCTGTATATCCTCTGTCTGCACTACTTTCTAAGAGATTTCTTTTTTTTTTTTTTTTTTTTTTTGCGACGGAGTCTCGCTCTGTCGCCCAGGCTGGAGTGCAGTGGCCGGATCTCAGCTCACTGCAAGCTCCGCCTCCCCGGTTCCCGCCATTCTCCTGCCTCAGCCTCCCGAGTAGCTGGGACTACAGGCGCCCGCCACCTCGCCCAGTTAGTTTTTTTGTATTTTTAGTAGAGACAGGGTTTCACCATGTTAGCCAGGATGGTCTCGATCTCCCGACCTCGTGATCCGCCCGTCTCAGCCTCCCAAAGTGCTGGGATTACAGGCTTGAGCCACCACGCCCAGCGAGATTTCTTAAACTTTTTAAAAACCTTCTTTTGAATGGTTAATTTCTGTTGTCATAGTTCTGAGAACTCTCTGCTCCCTCCCCACCAAAAAAGAGCATGTTCTCTGAATATAGGTATTGATTCTTTATATGATCTTGTTTCATAGATATATTTTTTAACTCTGCACGGCATTGATTATAGATTTTAGAAAATTTTCTTCTGATTCCCACACTGTTTTTGTTTCCTCTTTCTTTTGTTTGCTTATTTTATTCTCTTTAGGTTAGAAGCTTCCTTTACTGTCTGGTGTTCATTAGCTATTCATTCCTATTTAAAACTAAAGCACTAAAAAACTAATTGGAAAGCTGGAGGGCAGGGTAGAGACTATTGAATGTGGGCTTCTCTATAGGCTGAAAAGAGGTAAGTCCGGCATTTTCACTGGCAGATCCCCTGATCCTTAAATGTCATATCTGTAGTTATTTTCTCTTGGACTAGTCATTTCCCCTAGAGAGAATCCTCTAGTTTCCTGCTTTGGGGCGGGGAGTGGAGGGTGGGATAAGCATGTACACCAAGAATCTGGGAACTAAGGGGAAATGAAGACCTGACCTGAGATTCCTTCAGTCTGTTAATTCACTTAGTAATTGTCCATCAGTTTTTGAGCTTCTAAAACGTTATTAATGGTGATTGCCTCTCTCCTACTCTCTTTGCGCTTACGAATCTGTATTTTTTATTCCTTTACTGTCATTTTAGTTGAGTGTAAAGAAGACAATAAATGTGTATGTTTGATTTACCATATTTCTGGGCAAGTTATTAATAATTAACCTCTCTGTGTCTCAATTTATTAATCTGAGAAATGGAAGAAAATAACAGTCCCTAACTCACAGAACTGGTGTTAAGAAGTCAGAAAAAAAAGAAGTAGTCAGAAACCCATTTATGACTTAACTCTGTGTTTGGCACACAGGATGCATTAAGAAATGTTCGCTGCATTCTTGGTAGTAGTAATAAATTATAAAAATGTCTGATGAAGTGTTGTCACAAATGAGCCAAGCATATCAATCAGTGAAATAAGTCAAAAATAGTCTTTCTACCCCATCTCTTTGAGGTAAAATGTTAATATCCATTTCAGGGAAATAGAAGAAAAATGATAACCTTAGCTTGATATCAAGATTTATTTTTTTAAATGACATTAGTTAAAACTAATGCTTTTCATGAGATCTGAAATGAGTTCCAAGTGGCTAAGTTAGTAGAAACCTTACAGCAAACGGAATTGTTATTCATTTAATATTTGGAATTTGCAACTGTTTTAATCAATTAAATTATGTTTCTGCATTCTGTGAATTAAGTAAACCTGAAATACAATTAACTACAGTTAATAGCCTTTGTGGAGTTGCTTCTTTCATTTTATCAACAGATATTAAGCACTCATGGTATGAGCTATGGTCCCTGAGCTTTCCGCCTATATCAAAAGCAAACAAACAGTATCAAAAACATCTGAGAGATCTCACTGGGCCTCAGGTGCAACATGAAAATAATGGAATAGGTGAACTGGTCCACTCAGCTCTCAAATGTGATTCTATCATTTTTATAAGCATCAGTGTTTTTTAAGCCCTGACTCAAATCTGTAATCCATTTCCAGAAGTGCTTATTTGTACATATAAAACACCCACATTGAGCACATGCACAGTCTGTGAACACTGCATTCGATAAATTACCCAATGTTAGTCACATCCACTCTGATAGAAAGAGAGGTAGCTAAGATATCAAACCTTTAAATATTTGATCTGTCCAAAAGGTATTTTACCTTAGTGACTATCCTTTAAGTGTCCAACTTTAGGCAGTGGTATTCAGTCTGAATCATCTAATGACCAAAGACAAGCAGAATAGTGATCGTGGATAAAAAGAGCTTAAAACACAACATACACACACACACACACACACACACACCAGTGAATCTATCGAGGAAGAATTACAAACGTTCATTTTAGATTTCTAGAAAAATTAGATTCAAGTAGTGACTTCCACCTATCTCATTTTTGCTTTGAGAAATCAAAGTAATTCTCAATTAAGCTATAGTCACAGCTAAGAATTTTACTTCATACTTGCTTGCTCTCAGATGTAGGTTCCAGATATTTGGTGATCTTAGAATTGTGTAAACTTAGAAGACAACACAAGCTGGAACCTAGATTCTAATTGATAAATCAAAGGTAAAATGTTAAATAAAGGACACTAGGCAGAAAGCTTCTTGAGGGCCAGCAGTCACCCTCATCTAGCCCAACTCAACTACCCTAATCCCCTGTACATGGTTGTGGGACAGAACAAGTAAATAAATAAACTTTGAGAAACTTCAAGCATTGCTCATTAGAGCAAGTTTATAAAGAAATCATTCTTCAACATAAATGAATCCCTTCCATACAGATGTGTCCCTGTACTTAATTATCTTGTACTTAGTTCATATATGTTCTTTTTTTTTTTTTTTTTTTTTGAGACAGAGTCTCGCTCTGTTGACCAGGCTGAAGTGCAGTGGCGCCATCTCAGTTCACTGCAAGCTCCACCTCCCAGCTTCATGCCATTCTCCTGCCTTAGCCTCCCGAGTAACTGGGACTACAGGCGCCCGCCACCACGCCCAGCTAATTTTTTGTATTTTTAGTAGAGACGGGGTTTCACCATGTTAGCCAGGATGGTCTGGATCTCCTGACCTCGTGATCCACCCACCTCAGCCTCCCAAAGTGCTGGGATTACAGGCGTGAGCCACCGCGCCTGGTCTATATGTTCATTGTTTATCTCCCTTACTTTAGTTTTTGAGGCCAGAGACCAGGCCCTCACTCTCACACCCATAAGAATGTCTAGCACAACCCCAGGCACAGAATAAGTGCAGATTCATGCAAATCAATTATGTGATTAGCAAACATGGTCATTGCACATGTCCTGTGTTCTACAGCAGGCTTGGCCAAGTGGGACCCAGCAGATCCTGCTTCCCCCAGCATGGCAGCAGCTGACTGGAGTGGCCACCCACACATCAGTGCAGCACGCCACCGTCATTCCTGAGACCATGGCAGGTACCCAGCAATTGGCGGACTGGAGGTAAGCAGAAAGCCCGTCTAGGGTGAGTGGGTGTGTCTGGGATGAGAGGCATGTCCACTGCAGACACAGGGCTGCCAGGCCGGCCTATACTTGAATTCCCTGGTTTGTAGAGAGCTTTTTAAAGCTTTTAAAAATATTGTGTGGACTATGAGTGCAGTGTAACAAGAAGCAATTTTTAAATAATATACCAGGATACAAGAAAACCTGCTTCATTAATTTATGCTCAGTTGTCATTCCCACCCAGAATTCAGTTATATCATTTAATCATCAGTGTAATTCACCAGACTTGGTTCTGGATGATGTTTGGTAGTTTCTCAGAATTAAATTCCACGTTCAGAAAACAAAAGTCTGTCACCAGTGAAAGAATGCAGAAGAGGATCCCCAAAGCCCTAAGCAATTCTAGAAAGTGTTCTGAAGATGTTTGAGATGGGGGTACTCTAGAGTCTATCTGACCTCCCACGGGAAGGTTTGACAGAATGGGGTTTATTTGGAAGGGTAAATGCTGGCATGTTTGCTGAGTGTGCCTCTTCAGTTAATAGGCATATCTTACAGATTAGAGTCTACTTCCCACACACCCGAGAGGCATCCACCTGACTGCCTGCCAGCACTGCATACCCCCCGCATCTGTTTCCAGAACTCTTCCCTGTCCAACTCATGATCTCCTCATAGATGCACTCCTCTGTTATTTTTATGGCTAGATACCCTTGTACCTTCCCCCCAACACCACCACAATGGCCCCCTTCACCAGTGCAGAGCCAGATGGCAGCCCTCCAAGTTGTTCCCAACTCCTCACGGCCCTTTTGGGCTATCTCTCATTCTGCACGAATATCAGGGCAGGTCACTCCCCTCAACCCCCTGACAGCCTCCATATCACCCAGGGAGCCTCCCACAGTTCTTATTCTGACCTACACGGCTATTGTGAATTAAGATTTCTCAGGGAGGCCGGGCGCGGTGGCTTAAGCCTGTAATCCCAGCACTTTGGGAGGCTGAGACGGGCGGATCACGAGGTCAGGAGATCGAGACCATCCTGGCAAACACGGTGAAACCCATCTCTACTAAAAAATACAAAAAAACTAGCCGGGCGAGGTGGCGGGCGCCTGTAGTCCCAGCCACTTGGGAGGCTGAGGCAGGAGAATGGCGTGAACCCGGGAGGCGGAGCTTGCAGTGAGCTGAGATCCGGCCACTGCACTCCAGCCTGGGTGACAGAGCGAGACTCCTTCTCAAAAAAAAAAAAAAAAAAAAAAGATTTCTCAGGGAAAAGTAGAAAGGTGGTGATATAAGCCCCCAGTCAGACCCCTACTGCAGCTTCCTCCATTCCTCCACTTCATTTTCTGCCTAGTACAGAGTATCTGGGCCCTTCCCCACAGTCCCAGTCACTTCCCCACTGGCAACACCCTCATGCTACCACTGCACTCCAGCCTGGACGACAGAGTGAGACTCCATCTCAAACCATGTAGAGCTGAGTTCAATCCTGGCTCTTCATGACCTGGGGCAAGTTAACCTTTATGCACCTCAGTTTCTTCTTCAATAAAGGGATAGTAATGCCTACTTCACAGGATTGTTGGGAGGTTTAAATTGAGATAAAATACAAAGCACTTGGCCTGTATTTAACATGTGCCATCACAGTGCCTGGTACATGACAGGCATTAAATAAACCTGTCATCTTCCCTCCCTACTATCACATCGGCCCATGCTCAGCAAGATCGCCTTTCCTCCTCCAGTTCATTAGGAGCAGCCAAGTGGAAAGCTGTCTGACCAACTGGGTTTTTTTTTTCCCTCGCCCCTTTTTCTCCTAAAAGACCCCACACGTAACATATTCCTTTTTTCCCCCTTTGTTTTTCAGCATTTTTGGCTCATCTAATTTCAGAAATACACATACACTTACTGCTTCCTACATATTTCTTATTTCTCCTCCCTCCTTCCTTTCTTTTTGACATCTCTTACCTAGTGACCACAGAAGACATCCAAAGCCACCATACTCTCTTCCTGGTCTCTCTCCATTTCTTGTGTGAGCCAAAGAATATCTATTATTGTGGCTAAGAAACAGAAGTACCAGTGCTGGGCCTGACTCAACGGAGAAAGAATGCCATCTGTCTATGGGAGAAAGAGCTACAACAAGATAAAGAAGCCATAATATCAGTTTCTTGGCTCACGTCTGTAATCCTAGCACTTTGGGAAGCCGAGGCAGGCAGATCATCTGAGGTCAGGAGTTTGAGACCAGCCTGACCAGCATGGCCAAACCCCATCTCTACTAAAAATACAAAAATTAGCCGGGCGTGGCAGTGCACACTGGTAATCCCAGCTACTCAGGAGGCTGAGGCAGGAGAATCGCTTGAACCCAGGAGGCAGAAGTTGCAGTGAGCCGTGATTGTACCACTGCACTCCAGCTTGGGCAACAGAGTGAGACTCCATCTCAAAAAAGAAAAAAGCCGTAATGAGTTTCTAAAGTCCATGTAAATGCCCAAAAGACGTTATCAAAATCCCCACAAAAGTATTCATCTACTTTTTTTTTTTCCTATTCATCCTTTTCCCCATGTTGCAACAATAGGTTCTTATAATTTTTTTAAATTCAAATGAATTATCCTTTAGCTCTGAATTTTATTATGTGTTAAATGAGCTCTTATGGGCAAATCTCTGAGTCAGTCACCACCTTTAACATTTCTGTGGGAAAACAAGGCTTTGAGCTTCATAACAACCCAGATTATAAGAATTTTGAAACATAACCCATTTTTAGGATGAGGGCTGCCAGTATTTCTATCATGACTGTTATTAATTTTGATTTTATACTTGTCTAGTCAACCTTCAGTTAATCTAATTGTTCATTCAGCAAGCATGTAATTAATTGATCAGCTGCTACATGCCTGAGCATTGTTCTAGCCACTGAGGTAATTCAAAAGAACGTTAACACTTCCTAACACACAGAAGCATATGGCTCCCAGGCTGCAAAGTTTGTTTTTCACGTAAAGTACTATTTCTTCATTAATAAAATGGTATTGCTAAGATATCCTGCCTTCATCACAGTGGAATAAAATAACCCATTGAAGACACTTTGTAAATTCCACTTTTTCTTCATTTAAAAATTATTTTTATAAAATTAAGGTGAAACCTTTTTTTTTTTTTTTTTTTTTGAGACAGTGTCTTGCTCTGTCACCCAGGCTGGAGTGCAGTGGCACTATCTCGGCTCACTGCGGCCTCTGCCTCCCAGGCTTAAGTGATCCTGCCACCTCAGCCTCCCAAGTAGCTGGGCCCATAGGTGCACACCACCATGCCCGGCTAATATTTTCTATTTCTAGTAGAAAGGGGGTTTTGCCATGTTGCCCAGGCTGGTCTCGAACTCTTGAGCTCAAGCCATCAGTCTGCCTCGGTCTCCCAGAGTGCTGGGATTACAGGCGTGAGCCACCATGCCTGACCTGTAAATTCTAAAATAAAATATTGTTCAGGGTAATCACCTACGTGCTCAGGGACTTTACAAGTTGGAGGAAATATTTATCTCCTGTCCCTAGAACTTAAGAACTCGGAGCCGGTGCACTTGGCATTCTTCCCACTTGAAAGTCCTCTTTCTCACTCACAACCAGTTGTGTTTCTCCTACTCCTTATGAGTAGAAGAAACCCACTCAATGAGCACACATAGCCAGGCTCATCCCTTTAGCAGCCACACAGTTAGTGAAATAACCAACTGCAGTCAGCATTTAACTGGGGAGGAAGCTTGATCTTACAGAGGAGCTCTGCTTTTAGAACACCTCTAAGGCACCTTGTTGTCCCGGTTCCCTTTCAGGAACACGCATGCTCACGGAAGCCATTACAATCCCATCATGCAGCAGCCTGCGCTATTGACCGGTCATGTGACCCTTCCAGCAGCCCAGCCCTTAAATGTGGGCGTGGCCCACGTGATGCGGCAGCAGCCAACCAGCACCACCTCCTCCCGGAAGAGTAAGCAGCACCAGTCATCTGTGAGGTAGGTGGTGAGAGCCACCCTAGGGAAGAGAAATCCAAGGAGATGGGAGTGCTAAAGAAACGTAGTTTAGGATTAGGGAGTATCAGCACCCACTCTGAACATGGGACAGTTGCATGGGACGGGGGCACTCCTCTTCCTGCAGTGGTTAGCAAAACATCCAGTACCACATGGACTGGCCTAGGGTTTGCAGGAAGCACTTGGTTTAAGACCGTGGTAATAGTGTAGGGATGGATGCAACGGAATCTTGCAGTGGGCAAGAGAGATTGAGCTCAACTCCATACAGTATGGGCAAGTGAAAATTTATAGCCAAGGCGGGGTTGGGGAGTGTGGGTGGATGGGAAGTTACTAAGAGGAAGCATCGGGGTAAGGGAGATTCTGCCTCAACTGACCTAACAGGATTCTTGCTAATGACATGCCCAGGTGATCAGACATCACACCTGGAGACTGAGGAACCTAATCAGATATCAAGGGTGATCAGATATCAAGGATGGTGGGTTCTTGCTAAACTGACTTAGCAGGGTTTTTTGCCAAAAGGAGATTGTACAGCAGAGTGCACAGTTAGACCTAGGAGAAGGTTCACAAGCCTGACTAAAGTTTGGTGAAGCAAATGATCTTTTGTCACTCTCTACTTGTCCAGAGAACACTCAGCCTCACCTGAAGTTTCATTTTGGAAGCGATTTACCGTAATACTTGTTTAAAAATGTTTTAAAATGTTGAAGGTGTTAAAAAATGTTTTAAAAATACTAAAGAAATGTGCTTTCTTTGTATCTAAGATCAGAAGTTTAACTGATGTAGCACCTTGCTTAAATATAAGCAATAGCTTGTTTAATACCAGACACTAACCAGCAGAACATGAATCTTTCCCGTTCCCTTTAAATCCATTCTCATCTCAATGAACACTTTAAAAAATCAAGGTCAACAAAAGGCTGCATGCTGTGTGATTCCATTTATATGGCATTTTGGAAAAGGCAAAACATAGAGACAGAGATCGGATCAGGGCTTGCCAGAGACCAGTAGGAGAGGAGGAGATTGACTGCGAAGAAGCCTGAGGGAAAAAGCTCGAAGTCTGGATTGTAGTGGGGAGTTATGACTGTGCATTTGTCAAAACTCATCAAACACTTCAAAGGGAGAAATGTTACTATATGTCAGTTATACCTTAATAAACCTGACTTGTTAAAAAATAGAGATTTGCAAGCCAGACAGAGAGAGTGAGAGATTGTGTGACTACAGGATTGCTCCTACATCTCTTCCTAATGGCACAGCTTTGAGGTGCTTAATTGCTTATTTGTGATAAGTTAATCAAGAGAAATCCGGTTTAAAAAATGTCTAGTGGTTTTGGTTTTCTGCTTCCTCATATAACCGGATACCAGAAACTAGGCCTTCTTCTTTTCATTCTCATTCAAAAATTCATCCAAGGGCTGAAGTTGTCATCCTTCAAGATTCCTTATTTGGGTGTTTCTGACGACTCAGGAAAATTTATCTCAGATCATTGGCAGCTTTCCAGAACACTTTTGTGTGGCAGCCTTGTGACAGCTCACCCATGTCATTATTAGACTGGGTGGCAACAAAGTCCACTGTCTCGATCCTCATGGGCTGTCACGCCCAGCAAGGTCACATGGAACACTAGTCTGTCCTAGGACTGAGCTTAGCATCTTTGTGGTTCACCTTGGCTGAGTAGGGGCAGTAAGAACCCTTAGCCTCCCAAGCTGTTTAGCAAGACCCTCCTTTTTGTCTACTCACCACCCAGCTGGCCTCATGAAGGCTCATTGCCAGTACATTTCAAGATCGATATAATTATAGCGAAAGTTATGTATTTGCTTATTTTTAAGACCAATGCCTTAGGCAAAACAGTCTGAAAGACCAGTAGTCTCTCCCTTGTTGGCGATGTGGCCAGGCATACTTTTCCTTAACAATGCCAAGTGGAGATATTAAAACCATTGGTAGTGAAAAACATAATCTTAAAATCGTAATGTATTAGCAACAACAAACACATAGGTTTATAGTAAGTACAAACAATGGTACAGTCTTACCAGTGAAACGTATTACCAGTCCCTAGGAAGGAGCAAGCAATGTATCTGGCACTAGCTAGATAGAAAAATAAGTCCACCTTTATTGAATTATTTTCATTTTACTGCCATCCCTTTAGCTAGAAGGTGCTAGAATCTCTAAAGACATATAAAAGTCTGAGTTTCATTATACATTGGCGTTAGTCCCTCACTGCATAGATACTACAGGTTGAGCATCCCTAATCCAGAAATGCAAAATTGTCCCAAAATCAGAACTTTTTGTGGATTGACATGATGCCATAAGTGGAAAATTCCACACCTGACATGTGGTCTCAGTGAAAACTTTGTTTTATGCACAAAATTATTTTAAAATAATGTATAAAATGACCTCAGGCTATACAGAAGAATTTTGTATTTAGACTTGGGTTTCATCCCCAAGATATCTCATTATGTATATGCAAATATTCCAAAATCTGAAAAAAAACAAAAATCCAAAACACTTCTGGACCAAGCATTTCAGATAAAAGATGTTCAGCCTGTGCCAGAGTCAGTGAGGATCTAATGGGGAGGGGAGAAAGTATTTTTCCCCTAAAGTTACCAAAAATCACATTGGTTAATTTGGTAAGGAATTTCAAGTTGATCAAAATTAAGATTAAAAGGTCTCTTTTTAAGAGTGTTTTTTCCTCTTACACTTTTCCGAATTTTCTATTACAATTTAGACTGAGCCTCCCATGACGCTCCACGAGACAAAATCCAGAAAAATCATTTTTAAGGTTTTTAGCAATTATATGCACACAAATACTTTTGATGGTCATGTTCTTTTTCCAGAGGAGGAGAGAAGGAAAACTGAACCATTAGTCACCAAGGTTAGGTCCTTTAGATCCTGAAACTCTTGGCCGGGCGCAGTGGCTCAAGCCTGTAATCCCAGCACTTTGGGAGGCCGAGGCGGGTGGATCACAAGGTCAGGAGATCGAGACCATCCTGGCTAACACCGTGAAACCCGTCTCTACTAAAAATACAAAAGATTAGCCAGGCGTGGTGGCTGGTGCCTGTAGTCCCAGCTACTCAGGAGGCTGAGGCAGGAGAATGGCGTGAACCCAGGAGGCGGAGCTTGCAGTGAGCTGAGATCGCGTCACTGCACTCCAGCCTGGGCCACAGAACGAGACTCTGTCTCAAAAATAAAATAAAATAAATAGATCCTGAAACTCTTAAGGAATAAATGTTTCAGTAGGATAACCATTAGCAAGGAAACCAAAGCTTGATGTGGCAAACACCAGTTCTTCCACCACCCCCAGAACAAGACTTAAGTACCTTTGAAGGGATGACACAAGACAGAGCTCAGAAGTAGGGCCTTGACCCTGAAGGCAAGGGACTGTGTTGGAGCAAACACAATTGGAATCCTGGCATGACATCTGCTCCTACAAGACCCGGTAGAGACTGGAGCACAAGAGCCCCCTCCCTGCTCGGAAAGCCCTGGCTGCTCGCTTTGTCCTGCTGGGAGCAGGCATGTAGATCCAAACCAGAGCCCAGAGAAGGCTGTGTAGCCGCTTACTGAATGATCCCATTCCCAGTCACAGATGGAGACTCATTGTCCAGCCGCTGACTTGTTTTACAGAGATTTGGCAAAGCAGGTGTTTCTAGGCAATTGGGCTCCTTCGAAGGACTTGTGGGGCCTGACCTTCCTCTGTGTGCAAGTGTGGTTTTCTCATTACAGAAACGTCTCCACCTGTGAGGTGTCCTCCTCTCAGGCCATCAGCTCCCCACAGCGATCCAAGCGTGTCAAGGAGAACACACCTCCCCGCTGCGCCATGGTGCACAGTAGCCCGGCCTGCAGCACCTCGGTCACCTGTGGGTGGGGCGACGTGGCCTCCAGCACCACCCGGGAGCGGCAGCGGCAGACAATTGTCATTCCCGACACCCCCAGCCCCACGGTCAGCGTCATCACCATCAGCAGTGACACGGACGAGGAGGAGGAACAGAAACACGCCCCCACCAGGTGAGGCGGTGCCACCTTAGCCTTCCAGGAAGGAGCCGGGAGGGTTTGCATTGTGTGTGGGTCTGACCATCTTCCATCATCAAACATAAGGATCCCTCTCTTCTGACCCGTAAAGTTTGGTTTTGCCATCTACTGTGGTCCTAAAGTTATTTCAACAGAATGTCAAACAGGTTTTCCATAATTGTTTAAAACCAAAATAATGTTGAATCACTTTGGTCTTAAAAAATAATTATAGGCCCTATACAGTTGGGGAACTTGAGACCATAAAAATCAGACACACAATGCCAGTGTATTTCATCCTCTGTAAGTTTAAAAGTCTCTGCCTCAAGCTAGTGAATTTATTCCCAGTTGGTCAGGATATTTCTCTGACATTGCCTTGGCTCACTCAGAATACGAAGTAATTGTCCAATTAATCAGAAATTTCCCTTCGTCTGATTAACCTAATCTTTCAAAATTGCCAGTTGGCTCTTCACCCAGAGAGCATTACTGTTTATCCCAAAGTAATAATAATTCATTTTAGTCTTTGTGTGCTTCCTGGGGAGAGGGAAGAAATCTTTATTATATTTACAAAACTATTAACCCTGGCGCCAGAGCCTCTTTTTCTGTACTGCCCAGCCAGACTTCAGTAAAATGTGGTTTTTGTTTGGGCCACTCAGCTCAGGTTCTGAGCAACCCTTCTAGAACAGTTGTCTTCCTGGCCTTCTGCACCCCTAGAGTCCCTGTGGCCTTGTAGAGCCCAAAATCTCATGATCCCACCCTACTGGCTCCTTGCATTGGGACCGAGAGCCAGGGAAGGGAGGCCTGCCCCTCCCAAGCCCAGCACTGCCAGTCAGCACACATCCCGCAGCGGGACGTGAACTCTAATTCACAATTAGGCTCGAATTATTAATTCCTGATTGGATACAGTGTAACTAATTAGTAATCACAAATCCTTTGATTAGATAATACATTCTCACATTTGAAATCATTACAAAATGTATAGAGAGACTGATGAAAACATTCTCATTATAACTATTCCTGCATGGGACAGTCCCTTCCCTCTTTATAATGAAGTCCAGTGGTTTTAGTTTGTTTCCAGGTGGGGTTAGTACATGTCTCTTTCAAGTGTCCTCTTCCCACCAATTAGGTACAGCCTAATTGTCATTGTCTTTCGGAGAAGAATGTAGTGGAGCACTTGTGGCCGTAGCATTGTGCCAGGTGCCAGAGGAGACCCAGGTCAAAGGTCCAGGCACAGCACTGAATACGTTGGCAGCCCAGGACTGCCTTACTCCCCAGCTGCCTAGTCCAGAACTGGCCTCAGGTCCCTTTTTAATGACAGCCTCAAGTGGAGTCAATGGGCCATTCTCTACAATGCCCCACCCCACCACCCAGGAATACTGTCGGTTCAGTCCTCACGTGGGCTCAGTGGTTTCTTCACAAAGGGGATGGCCCTGCCCAGCCCCAGACCAAAGCCTGGCCTGGAGCAGCCACCCACACGTGGGTAGCCTTGGTCATCAGAAGGGCCTAGCAGCCTTGCCCAGCCCTTTGCCACAAATGGAGGAAAGCAAAAGCAATTTAAAATCTGACAATCAGCTAGATTGGAATCTCATTCCTAACGTATGAGATCTGAGTTGACACAGACTCTCAACATCTGTGCCCAGGAGAGAATTGAATAGCGTGTCTGAGAAGGAGGATGAGAGAGCCGTCTCTCCACCAATCAGACAGCTGACAGGGCTGAGAGCGGAACGCAAAGCCAGAGCATGTCCCTGCCTCCGTGGCAGCCCCTAAGGCCCCCAGAAGGAAATGATAGAACCAAGAGGCTGGGCAGCAGATGAGGACCTTCATGGGAACAACTCAAAGAAACCTAGGAGAGGGAGCCAGGTGCACAGGTGAGGGACAGCCACAGACAGTAGCAGTGGTCACTGAGTCCCACAGCATCCTGCAGTGAAGAGTGGCAGGGACTGCCAGCCTGTCAGGGTCATGAAAATGTGCCGGACACATCAGGCTGAATAGGGAAGCTGCAGACTGAGGCTAGGGAGTCATCCAAAAGGCTTCAGCTGTCCGCAGTTGTGACTGGGAGCTCCCAGAATAATGTTCTCTAGAGAGATCCAATGGCTATTGCCTTAGAAAATGTCTTCACACTCAAGAAGGTAGGAAAGTGTATTTGAGTCTGAGTAGGATAAAACAGAAACCAGTAGCTGTTTTATTTATAGAGAAACCACTGTGTAATTGTGATCACATTATTGTGACTACATTTTGGAATGAGAAAAAAAAATGTGGGGAAATATGATTACTTGTTCTTAGAAGTCAGAATTATCATAAAATTTAACACAGTCAGTATTTATTGGCCCCACTAGTGTAAGATATTATGCTGGGAACTGCAGGTGTTACATAAATAAGGTAGACAGTCTGTGTCCTCATGAGGTTTGCAGGGTACTAAGCAAGACGAAACACATACAAATCATTATAACACAAAACAGAGTATCAGTCCCATAAAAATGAGCAAAGTACCATGGGGGACTCAAAGGGAAAATAGCTTAAGGGAATAGCAGGGGAGGGGGCTTTGAAGGCCAAAGGTCTCGCAGGTCTACACCGTAGAGGAGGTGGGGTTGCAAATTCAAGTGAGGGGATTGATGGGTCAGAGCCTCTGAGGCAGGTGAACAGGATCAAGAGCCCTGTGCAGGAGCTTATCCAAAAGGGGCTTCAGGATGGAAAGGGGGTTGGGGAGGGAGCTCCCCTTAGATGAGGGTGGTCAGCTTTGTCAGGAGATACTGAGGGGCTCAAGGGGAAGCATCAGTCCTGGGAAAACAAGGATGCACCCCCAAGTGCAGCCACATGGAGGGGTCACCTGGTCCCTCTCCAGCTGAAGAGCTTCCCCAGCCCTTCTGTGTCCCAGCTGGAGCAACGGAGACCTTCCCTCCTACACGTTGATCATCCTCGTTCCTGAGCCTGATTTCTCCTGTGCCGTGGGCATGTTGATTCCCACCTTCTGTGTTCCCAGCCTCGTTTTCTATTTGCTACTTACCCCAGTGCCAGTGCTGTAACTTTGCCTGAAATGCTAGTTGATTCCCCTACATGGCTCAGCCTCAGCTTGGCAGCCAGAATCAGGCAGCCGATGACCTTCAGAGGGATGGCAGTGCCTCCACCACCAAAGGGGCTTTTAGACCTGATTGAGGGTGTCACTAAACCTCTAGGACTAGACGATACAGCCTAGAATTTTTAAAAGAAAGCCAAGGCAAAAATCATTATTCCTGACCCCACGTATGTGGCACTGTTAGTTGCACAGCAGATGGCTGGCCAGCAGCTCCACTCGTGAGAACTCCAGGGCATGTGGCAGGCAGATGCTGGGAGACCCTGAGCTAAAGACAGGAGAATCATAGCAAACATCCACCGGATGTTGCACCCGCACTAGCTCCTCCATCATTTGATGGGGCACGCGAGGCTGGTATTCCTATTCTCATTTGATAGATGAAGAAACTGAGGCTCAGGAAAGGTAGGTGACTCAACCAAATTGATAAAGGTTCTAAATAGCAGAGTTGGGACTCAGGTGCATTGCTCTTGAAGAAATGGCAAACTTAATAACCGGCAAAAAATAACTGATTTCAGTCATTCATTCAACAAATACAAATTCCATCCTGCTCCCGCCCGTGACTACCACCATGCCGTGGTGGCACCCACTGTGTGCAGGGCACCATGCCAGGGCCACAGGGAGTCTAGAGTATTGTCCACTGAGCCCCCTCTTGGTGCTGGGCATTTGTTAGGGTGCTGGAGCTATGGCACTGAGAAGGGCGGAGTCAGCTCTTTTAAAAGTAGGAAGGTCAGGGAGGAGCCAGGGACTCCTTTTCAGTGAATTACTGTGGACTAGGGGACTCTGGTCATGGCTAGAGAATTGGCCAAAAGATGAGACAAACAGATATTGTTCTGGGTCCCCCAGGATTAAGTAGTAGAACTGGTCTTCTTTTAAATATTTATAGACAATTTTGATTAGAAAAGCATTTAATTGTCTACACATACTGAACAAGCCGTCTTTTCTCTCCTGGACTCTCTTGAACGGTTTATAGGTACATGTCTCCTGATCCAGAACCCCCTGCTAACCTTACCTTGCGCTGAAATGGTCTTGTAAAGGCTGTAGCATACAACCTTTAGTCATTAGGGTAATTTTTATTTTATTTTATTTTTTTTGGTAAGAACTGGAGACAGTGTCTCACTGTGTTGCCCAGTCTGGTCTTGAACTCCTGGGCTCAAGCAATTCTCCTGCCTTGGCCTCCCAAAGTACTGGGATTACAGGTGTGAACCACCATGCCTGGCCGAGAGTAGTTTTTTAAGTGTGTAAACCAAAGTGGCTTGTGTGAACTGATCAGCTAGAAATGATTTTGTCCAGCTCCATTATTCACTCATGTATTCACTCATTGAATTACCTGGATGTTTCTGGTAGGTGGGTTGTTTTGCTTCGGTCATCAAGGCCCTCCTGCAGGCTGTACTTCACTGTGCCTGTGTAAGCAGCCATTGTTTCAGCCACCGTTACCAAAAATGAAAACTTTAAGAAAAATGATTCATAAATATCACTCAGTATTTTAGATATAGAAACAGTTACTTAGGTCACTCTTAACATGTTTATATATTAAAAAAATTTGACCCGAAATGTTTTCCTTCTTTATACTAAGTTGAAAGTCTAGAGAAATTATTAAAGATAAAGCAAGGTTAGAAAACTGATAAACTGCTGCTCAAATTACTTTGGCCTGAATAATTAACAGAGGGAGCAAAACCCACACACACTCATTTATTATTGCATGGGCAAAAATCCCAAAGTGGGATTAGCCTCCACTGCTACCTATAACCATGTAGCTTGCTCCATCCTGCCATTGGTTGAGAAGCTACTTACAGCCAATCTCCTGCCGTGCTCATGGGGACGTGGGAATCAGGTTTGAGTGAAGGAACAAAGGAACCCAAACACACAGTGCCATTTGAAGGAACTTTGGTGTCTCCCCATTTTGAGTACAATACATCCCCAGTTGAAAGATACTTCAGTCATGTGACTCATCTGGAGAGATGATGGAAGGATCTTTTGTCCAGCTGACTTCGCCACACCCTCTTTACAGGGCTCCGTTTAAGACACTCCAGTGGGTTGAGTGGAATGGTTTAGGGGTGTATTTTGAAGAAGAGACACTCCACCCTACTGTCCCCAGCTGCTGTCACATTACAAAGCTGTCACTGATGTGCCACAGCTTCCTGGTTTGCTCCTTGCTTTCCACCGGGAAGAGGGAGGAAGAGGGGTGGGAGAGGGTTGGATACCATAGGGCAGAGTGGTGCTCAGTGGATAGATTGAAGGTGATTAGGAGAGATGAGTCCTAATCACCCAGGCCAGTTGGGAAGAGAGAGACTGGGCTTCAGAAGAAGACGGAAGGAGAGCAAACACGTCCTTCCGCTGCATCTGATGGGACAAGGACGAGGTGACTACTCCTGGCTCCTTCCATGACCCTGTTTCTGATTTCTCTAGAAAGTAGTCATATAAAAAATGATCTTACTGGTGATATATGTGTGTTTATATACACACGTGTAGACATAGACATAAATATGCAGATAATACAATTTGAAAGGTGGAGCCAGGCATGGTGGCTCACACCTGGAATCCCAGCACATTGGGAGGCCAAGGTGGGAGGATCACTTGAGGCCAGGAGTTTGAGACCAACCTGGGCAACATAGCAAGACCCTGTCTCTACAAAAAAAAATTTTTTAATTCCCCAGGCACAGTGGTACGTGCCTGTAGTCCCAGCTACTTGGGAAGCTGAGATGGGTGGATTGCTTCCACCCAAGAGTTTGAGGCTGCAGTGAGCTCTGCTCACAACACAATACTACAGTCTGGATGACAGAGTGAGACCCTGCCTCTAAAAATAATAATCATTTGAATGGAATGTATGTGCCATATTAAAATGAAGAATTTTTTTTTCTCTCTGATGACTCTAAGTCAGCAGGTATCAGGAAGGAGCACTCTGGTTGGAGGCACGCTGGAATTACCAGCATGAGCCGCTGTGCCCAGCCAAAAGTAGTCATATTCTTTACCACATCATCTTTCCATGATGATTAAAGGAGATAACACATATAAGGCACTTTAAGCCGTAGTTAGTATGCATCCAATAAATGTTACCTGTACTTAATCAGCATCATAGTAATAGAACATATAGCATTGACTATGAAATCAGAAAGGTGAAAGAAGTTATTGGAGGAGATGAGTTTTGACTCTGGTCTTGAAGGATGAAATTGACTCAGATTAGCAAATAGAAATCAGAGACACATTCCAGATAAGACCCTACAGGGAAGGGGTCACAGGTTATATCTGATCTTTTCCCAGTGTTTTCTCCTTTAGGGATTTCTTTACTTTTTAGCTACTTATTTATTTTCATCATTTTAAAATGATGAAAATTATCTATTGCCATGACAACATAATGCAATTGTGAACTCTGACAGCTTTGTTGTTTATTCAGAAGTGATGTTCTTTCAAGCCCATTTCAGCAAATATTTCTCATTCTGCTCCTATCGCTCTCTCTCTCACTTGCATTAACCAACTCATAATGGGATTGATAAGCTGTCAATAATAATTAGATGCAATCATGGGATGAATCCCCGTAGTATCGATAGATACGAGCCTAAAGAATCTGCAGTAGTCATCTCAAATGTGTGCTCATTTCTAAAGTGACTCATTTAACAGCTTCCCATTAGTTCTCTAATCTGCATAGTGTGTTCAGGTAGAGCGCAGAGCTTTCTAACAATGGAAGAGATGAAAAACAGCTAGCAAATGAATTCACCTTCTGCGAATAAATGTGCCACTTGTAAATCCAAAAAGGTAGGCAAATCAGCATCAAGCCGTGCCGTACATATTTGCTCATTAAGCTAGGGGCTCCCCAGCTACAACAAAGGGATGGGACCCGGGAAGGGTTTATAAAGGTTTTATCCCACACTCCTTGTCGATAACTAGACGCTGACATTCAGATTCTTCAGTCTCTTTGGTGGGAGGCTCACTACCTGTTGGGTTTCCATCAAGTAGATGGCCCTCAGTTCTCACAGGTCACCCAGGCCAAGCTGTCTGCTCTCACAAGACTCATGCCAGAAAGCCATTCTTCAGTGACACGAAGCTCAGTGACTCATGAAGTGGCTATTGTGTCTTGAGATAGTTCTAGTTAGAAAATTCTTTTTCACGTTAAGCTGAAGCTTCTCCACAATTTCCACATTTGAGTGAAGAGCTCCAAATATGCCCAATTGGAATTTTACTCGAGGACAGATTACAGTTTTGCCAAAATTAGTGTGTGTTTTTGTCTTTTTGTTTTTTAAAAAAATAGTTCTCATTTTCTAAACTACTCAGATCCTAAGGAAGATATGATCAGCAAGACCTGCCAGATCTGGGTCCATATGTAAAGTACATCTACTAAAAGGATCTCTTTCCTCCCCTGATTAGGGCTAGACCATTCCTATTTTAAAATGTCTCTAGGAATCTTTCAGAGATCCTCACAATGGCTCCTTTAATGCCATGAGTAATCTCTCTCAGTGAGTTTCGGAGTAGGTTGGAGCTGGATGGATGTTACAGGTTATCCAGGACACTGTCCAGAGCCACACCAGTAAAGGAACATCAGAGCTAGGACTGCAGCGCCAGCTCCCGGGACACATTTGGGAGTCAGCTTCCATCCTCACCCGGAGTCCTCTGCCCACAGAATGTGCACCTGCAACAGAACATGTCTGCGTTTCGTGAAATGACCAGAGGCATGTTCATCATTCAGGAGTAGCTGTGCCTGAAACTGAGAGTGAAGGGCAGGGCAGCGCCATCTCCTCCTCACCACCCCTCAGGAACCAGCAGCTGCTCCCAGTCATGGCTCCCAGCTCTTCCCCTGGCCCTCAAGCACTTTGAAACAGTGCCCGGTGGGAGGAGTTCCCTTACTACACAAGGGACTGCAGCAAACCAGTTGTTTCCCATTACTCCCCATCGCTCATCCCAGAAGACAACTGCAGGTTTCACTGCCCTTGTCTTGTTAAGGCAGCTCTCCTTCCCTCCTGCTCCCTCCTTGTCCTCAGCTTCCCGCGTCTCCCTGCTCTCAGATCCCTCCTCCCTACCTCCTAGCTCAGAGACCCCCTGGAGTCCCACTTCCTAATTTTTTTTTAACTTAATTTATATTTATAAAATATGTTGAGATACTGTTTTTTGTTGTTATTGGTAGACAGCAATCTTTTTTTTCTTTTTAAGACGGAGTCTGGCTCCGTCACCCAGGCTGGAGTATAGTGGTGCGATCTCATCTCACTACAACCTCACCTCCCAGGTTCAAGCAGTCTCCCACCTCAGCCTCCCAAGAAGCTAGGATTACAGGCATGTGCCACCACACCCAGGATTTTTTTTTTTTTTTTTTTTTTGCGGGGGCGGGGCGTGGTGGGCAGAGTCTCACTGTCGCCCAGGCTGGAGTGTGGTGGTGCGATCTCCGCTCACTGCAACCTCCACCTCCCGTGTTCAAGCGATTCTCCTGTCTCAGCCTCCCTAGTAGCTGGGATTACAGGTGCACACTGCCACGCCTGGCTAATTTTTATATTTTTAGTAGAGACGGGATTTTGCCATGTTGGCCAGGCTGGTCTCCAACTCCTGACCTCAAGTGATCCGCCCACCTTGGCCTCCCAAAGTTCTGGGATTACAGGTGTGAGCCACCATGCCCAGCGGATTTTTTATTTTTAGTAGAGACAAAGTTTCACCATGTTGGCCAGGCTGGTCTCAAACTCCTGACCTCAAATGATCTGCCTGCCTTGACCTCCCAAAGTGCTAATTACAGATGTGAGACACCGTACCTAATTATTTTTATTTATTTTTAATTTTTTTTTTTAGAGTGTGGGTCTCTTTGTCACCCACACTGAAGTGCAGTGACATGACCACAGCTCACTGCAGCCTCAAACTCCAGGGCTCAAGCCATCTTTCTGCCTCAGCCTCCTGAACAGCTAGGACTTATAGGCGCACACCACCATGCCTAGCTAATGTTTTTATTTTTGTAGAGATAGGATCTCACTGTGTTGCCCAGACAGGTCTCAAAGTTCTGGCTTCAAGCAGTCCTCCCACCTTGGCCTCCCTAAGTGCTGGGATTACAGGGGTGAGCTACCACACCTAGCTCCCACTTTGTAATTCTTGTACTGGATGTCAGTGCCCTCCCACTCTCTAGGTGTCTCTACTGAGCCCTGATGTACAGCTGCAAAGTGCCCAAGACTCTCAATCTCTTTTGCTTTTTTTTTTTTTTTTTTTTTTGTGAGACAGAGTCTCGCTCTGTCGCCCAGGCTGGAGTACAGTGGCACAATCTTGACTCACTGCATCTGCCTCCTGGGTTCAAGTGATTCTCCTGCCTCAGCCTCTGAGTAGCTGGGATTACAGGCACGTGCCACCACGTCCAGCTAATTTTTGGTATTTTTAGTAGAGACGGAGTTTCACCATGTTGGTCGGGCTGATCTCGAACTTGTCATCTCAGGGGATCCACCCGCCTCAGCCTCCCAAAGTGCTGGGATTACAGGCATGAGCCACCTCACCCGGCCTGGACTTTGTTTTTGATGGAGATGTAATTCATGTACCGTCCTGTACAGTCCTTAGGAATGGAATTGCTGTATAGTAACTCTGTGTTTAGCTTTTTGAGGAACAAGCATATGGACATTTCACATTTAAACTGTCATAACTGGGAGGTGTGGGTCTGTATTAATTAAAATTTATCTACTTTAAGTTAACATGAAGAGCCATAAATATATGCAACCAATTCATTCCTCACCTTCTTTTGAGTTCTTAACAATTATCATCTGTACGATTCATCTGACAGTTAATCACGGAGGCTTTGTGACATCCATTATTCTCTCTAACTGGTTATTTTAAAGCTTTTACTATTCAACTTGTCATGTTTTTATACAGTCCTCCACTGAGATTTTAATCTCCTCGAGGGCAGAAACACATATTTCTTTGTATAGCTATTCCCTGTAGTACCCTGCATAGATCTCCAAGATATCATGAGTTTTAATTTTCTTTCATTTCAATCTTCTGGTTTATTCATAGACTAGAAAAAAGGAAACTTTTCCAGCAAGTCCTCACCCTGATAGAATTCTCTTTGCCTAGATAAGTTTTTTGCAAACCTGTTTTCACATGGTAAATAAAGTAACACAACTTGTAAGAAGAAGAATCATAGCAGCCATTATGGAATACTTATCATGTGTTGTGTATCGTTTAAAGCACATGTGCTTTCTCACTTAGTTCTCAAAACAAGCCTATGATATAGGTCGAATTGTTACCTACCTTTTACTGATGAGGCTGCTGAATCACTGAGAGGTTAAATAGCTGCCCACCGCCCTGTCACCAGCACATGTTGAAGTTAGATAGCTGACTGCAAGGTTCATGTTCTCACCCACAAACACGGTTAGGCACCCTGAACCAGGACAGTGTCCAGCCACTGGAAGAATTATCCAATCTAGATGTCAGGAGCGCTGAGCGTTGGGGAACAGGGCCGGCGCCTCCTGGGAACTGCACCTCACAGCTCCCCCAGCCTTCTGTAGCTCAGCAGCAGGGCTCTGTTCTTCTGTCCCTCCTGCCTGGCTGCTGTGGGCTCTGGAACTTGCCCACTTCCCTGCTGCCCCTAGAGTGGTGGAGATCCATCATGGGAAGAGCCTGACCTGGCTGTGTGGCCTCAAGCAATATACCCGGAGGTGGCTGTGACTCTATGAGGCTCTATAAATACCAGCGGCTTCTCTCATCCAATTAGCTGGGAACTGACCAGCTTGCCTAGGCAATTTTCATTTCTTAAAAATAAATGATCAATATATAAAAATAGATGCACACTCATTTTTAAAGCCTCATAGAAGCACACAATAAACAATAAATTTCACATCCATCATACCAGCAGCCTTTCACTGAGTTTGAAAACAGACAGAAGTAGTTCCCAAAGTAACCACACTAACTTGAACATCTCTGAACAAACATGCTGGCCAAGAGCCATCCAAAGCCAGTGCCTCCCTATTGTATGAAGTTCCACATGTAAGACGAAGGCCAGGGTGTCAAGAGTGGCTTTCACCCAGCATCAACGTGGCAGGGGCCTTCCCACCAGGCCCCAGTACAGTACCATCTCCCCTGATCCTTGGCCCAGGCAGTGGAAAAGCCACAGGTGGGCCTGGCTCCTGAAAAGGGGAATGCAGAGGTGCTAGTGGCCTGCACACAGCCCACAGAGCACACTCAAAGCAAGGAGGCAGAGGGTGTCAACTCCAGCTCTGCATTCTCCACGGCACGTCTGCACTGTGCTGTGTGGGTGGAGCCTCCTCAGAGCCTCACACTGCATCCCATTCCTTGGACATTCTGCTCCCTTCTGCATAAGCTTTGCCAGGCCACAGGCACCAAACCTAAACTTAGGACATTCTTCTCCCAGCAAGGTTTACTCCTAACCCAGGTCCCCAGGTTGCTGGGTTCCTGCTGGTTCTCTCCTTGCTCAGATGTTCCGTTCTGGTGGGCCCACGGGGGTTGTACACAGCTCTGGGCTGCAGGTGCCTCCCCTGCAGCTCTGCTGAGCTCTGCTGCACAGGAAGAGCCCAGGCCAGCCCGGAAGCATCGCACTCCCTAGTTTCCAGAAGCACCTGTGGGTCCAGCACCAGCCCCGTCTCCATGTCTTCACATGTCCCCCTGCTGCCGGCTACACAGGGGACATTTGCATGCCCAGCCTCCCCAGGGGGGTTAGGGTGAGCAAAAGCCCTGTTCCTGCCCTCTCCCCTCTGCCTCCCTCCCCTGCCCCAGGGCATGAAATGCTAGTTGGGTGTCTCACCTCATGGCCTTCTCCCACCTCTGACTTCTCCCTTTGCATTTTCAGCACTGTCTCCAAGCAGAGAAAAAACGTCATCAGCTGTGTCACGGTCCACGACTCCCCCTACTCCGACTCCTCCAGCAACACCAGCCCCTACTCCGTGCAGCAGCGCACCGGGCACAACAACGCCAACGCCTTTGACACCAAGGGGAGTCTGGAGAATCACTGCACGGGGAACCCCCGAACCATCATCGTGCCACCCCTGAAAACCCAGGCCAGCGGAGTATTGGTGGAGTGTGATAGCCTGGTGCCAGGTAATTTGGGGCCAGGACAGGACAGGGACACCTCCCTGGAGAGCGGTTTTCCTGTTTTTCTGCTGCTAGAAATGTTGCTGTGTGGGAGCTAGTACAATAGAAAGTGGCCAGCCCGTGACTGCAGGCGATCCTTACCGAGGATTTTACTGAAGTAGCCAGGGGAGGCTTCTGCTTAACAGCACATTGTATAAGCAGCGTTTTCCTTCTTTAATTCTGTAATCAATACCTCTCTGCCTTTACAATGGCTCTGCTTCCAACTAGGTTGATTAATAGAAAATAAAAGCCTCCTGGTTCCTTATGCCCGAACCTGGAAGAATACCTGGGCTGGGGAGTTTCCGGCTGACATCTAGCACCGCTCCCTTCCAGGAAGCCCTGGCGGTCAGGTGGGCTTCTTGTGTAGGAAGAACCTCCTCCGAGTCTTGCTAGGGAAGGGTGAAATCGGCCCCTCCCAACCCCTCCTTGGAATCAGCTGCCGGGCAGCGAGACCAAGCCGTGCGTGTTTCTCTGCTCACGCGCTGCTCTCTTCAGAGGACTCCTCCTGTTCCGCGAAGGCTTGTCCTGAAAATTGGGCCCTGGAATAAAGGCTGAGAACATAACCTTCTGAATAAACTCAGCGGCTCGCCGTAGATTTTGTAGCATCTATTTAGCATTGCCCTTGCTCATGCTCACAGTGGAATAATGTGGGGACTAAACCAGAAGAAATCTGCGCATCCCGCTAATTCCGCCACGAACTGCACCCAAGCCAGCCTGCACCTGCATGATGGCGCAACGGAAAAGGGAAGGAAAGGGAACGCCAAGAAGCTTTTGTCTAGATGTGAGCAGCTGTTACTTCTCAGGAGGACCTCACGTCTGACACCTGAGGTCGCTACAGGAACTGGGAACTCTTCCTGGGTGGTGACCGTAAGGCCCAGTGGGTGCAGGCCCCATTCAGGGGCTGCTACTGCGGGTGAAGAGTGGAGGTAGGATGGGGTCATTAGGACTTTTCCAGCCCAGTGCCTCAGGCCAGCCTGCACGGTGAGGGTCAGCGCCCTGGGACGCTCTCCCAAGAGCTCATGGCATTGCCTGGGATGGGGCCCCTTTTGCTGAGAGGCTCTGCCTGAAGGGGAGATGGTGACAGCTGCAGGCTCATGCTCCCTGCCGTCCACTTCCCAACCCAAGGCAGCATCACCCTTTCCGACATTTATATCGGAAGTTCTTTTTCCCTGACTTTGGAGTTACCCCAGCTACCTTTCCTCTGAAGAAATGCTTGTGAAACACGGCTTCTCAGCACCCTGCTAAAACATCTCCGTTTTCAAGTCCTGGTCTGTCCCCAACAGTACCATCGTGACAATGCAGCCTCCAAGCAGCTTTGACGTCAGAGCCAGCATTCCTGGGGGCAGGGGGTCGTGGTGCCCACGGTGTCCTGGCTGCTCCACAAGAAAGACACACAACCAGCACACAGCTCACACTGTGCTCTCTCGGAAGGAGACCTTACCTTTGGGAAACATGGAGCCACAGCAGTGCCACATGACAGGGCGAGCATTCTGGTTGACAGGGGCCAGAGTGTACTTACTGCTAGGGTCTGGTGACCTGGGGACAGAACCAGGCTGGAGCCCTCCCAAAATTAGGCACCTCTCTGAGGAAAAGAAAATGAAGCTGTCCCTTCCACAAGGCTACAAGGACATCTCTCTCCAAAAACCATCTTTTTCCACCCAGGCAAATATTTTGGTGGAAACCCTGCCAGGAAGCAACATTCTCTAGCAGTAACCAAAGGCCCTGGGAGGCAGCCGAAGTCATTCACACCAGGAGCCAGGATTCCTTAGAGAGAGCTGCACGCTTTCCAGCTCAGCTATCCTTTAAATATTGTTTAAAGCTGTATGCAGCACACATTTTTAAGTTTAAAGATTTGCAAAGGATAGCATTTGTCTTGTATCATTTAAGTTCCTTAAATACATGTTTGTGCAAACCTCAAAGCTGGAGACTGAATTCATTCCATATGCGGGAGTGGTGCCTGTGCCCTCGCGAGCAGGGGCGTTCCTCGTGTGGTGCCTGCCCTTCCCCAGCCAGTGGCGTTCAATACTCATACACACCTTTAGCTGCAGAACCATCCTAGGCTTGGAAAAGTCAGGAAAGCAGCCTTCCTCAGCTCCCTGGGGTCCAGTGATGCACACAGGCCAAGGTAGAGCCAGTAGCAGCTACCCCAGCTGCAGCACCCAGAGCATGGCAGAGTTCAGGGCTCCCTCAGCCCTCTTAGGCCAGGATATGCGCTGCTGTTTCTCCACCATACTCAGCCCCTCCTGTGGCTCTCAGCCTTTCAGTCCTTCTCAGGTTGGGGTTAGTGAAGTTTCTTTTGGAAGCAACAGAATGAACTCTACACTGGCTTAAGACAAACAACTTATTGGAAGGATGCAGGGCTAAGGGGAAGTTCAACAACTAAGTCCCAGGCAGGGCAGGAGCCAGAATCCCTGGGACCTGAGCCCTGGGGGCCAGATGCCTGCTCTCTGAAGCTGCCTTCACCCGACTCACAGCCAGCAGCTCCCAGGCTCCCAGTGTCCCATTTCCAGGAGACCAGAATTGATTGTCCCAGCTTGGAGAGACACCTGTTTTTTGTTTTTTGTTTTTCGGAGAGGAGTCTCGCTCTGTCGCCCAGGCTGGAGTCCAATGGCACGATCTCAGCTAACTGCAACCTCCACCTCCCGGCTTCAAGCAATTCTGCTGTCTCAGCCTCCCGAATAGCTGGGACTACAGACATGCACCACCACGCCTGGCTAACTTTTTGTATTTTAGTAGAGATGGGGTTTCACCGTGTTAGCCAGGCTGGTCTCAAACTCCTGAGCTCAGGCAATCCACTCGCCTTGGCCTCCCAAAGTGCTGGGATTACAGGCGTGAGCCACCATGCCTGGCCAAGACACCTATTTTTGAGCCTCAGCTTTAACCAGGAGACACAGTTCAATAATGACACCAACAGTAGCTAAAAACTTAAATGCCAGATACTCAATACCTAAGCCCTTAGATGCCAGATACTAAGCGTTCTACACCTGTTAACTCGTTTAATCCTCATCACTGCCCTACCTGGAGCTGCCATGATTTTCCCAGTTTTCCAGGTTAAAAATGGAGGCACAGAGGGGATGACCAGCCTTCCCAGAGCCATGTGGCTGGGCCTCCCGGAGGTCTGGCCCTAGAGCTTATCTGTGCTGTAAGCAACCCGCCCCCCCAACTCACCTAGTGCAGACAAGGCCGCTGTAGCTGTTCTCAGGACAGGGGATCATGGAGAGTAGCTGGACAAGGCATGACTGGAAAACTCTATAGAATGTTTCCTCACTGTTCCAAAGTGCACATTAGGAGGTTGACCTTCAGCATTAGCCCATTGTCGCTTTGTCCATCACCACAGGAGGAGTTACTGTTATACTTTAATCTCTTGGTCCCTTTCAGGACGTCCTCCATTACTTGGGGCTCTCGTCCTCTGAGAGCTTGGCAAGCTCTGACCCAACCCCCATCTCCTGTCCCCATGCTGACGGTAGCATCAGGGTGGCATCACGCCCATTTCATCTAACATTCCCTGACCCCTTCGCTGATGCCTCGAGCTCAGCGTTTCTCCCTCAAATATCATTACCACAAAATGCCCAGGAAGTTGGAATAGAAGTAGGTGACATGCACAGCAGGGCCCAGCAACCCGCTGCAGAGCAGGAATGGGGCTTCCCCCAACAAAGTAGCAGTGGGGCTGCGGAAGGTGAGAAGCAGGCTCTGCAGAGCCAGTGTTTGCAGCTCTCTATTTTTTTTTTTTTTTTTTTTTCTACATTGAGTCCACAAAAATCCCTCCATCCGCCAGGTTTTGGGGGACCTTTGAGTCTAACGGGTTTGGCTTGGGCACAGTGTTGGGTCGCAAGGCCCTGATTCCCAAACGCAGGTCTGTTCAGCCAGGGCCAGGCGGCTCTGGAGTCCTGGGAAGCTTGCTAAGAATACCAATTCCGGATTTCCCGCACCTACCCAAGGAATTCTGATTCAGTAGATGGGGTGGGAGGGGCCCCGGGCGCTAATGCACGGTTGGATTTGCGGCCTCTGAGTTGCACCCACTGCGCCTATTCCCACTGAGGCAGCTCACTCATCCTTCACTCAGAGCAGGGTGCTCTGTGGGTTTTGGGGTCAGGAAGGCCCCCTTCCACCTGCAGTGTGCACCAGAATCTCCTGTCCCCAGGTTTCCGGTTTTCCTTTCACCTTCTTGAGAGGCTGAGACCTCTAGAGGCACATTTCTCTCTTAATCAACAATTAATCAGCATGCTCTCCTGCTGGGCTTCAGCCTCAGGCATCTCCTCTTTGACTTTGATTTCATCGCCCTGGGATTTGTAATAGAATTGATCCCACCGAATTCAATCAAGGGCCTGGTCGTTTCCATGCATGGCTCATTAATATTTAACACTCTCTGCCCCAAGAATGACCAGATTCTCTCCTTTTACACTAACCACCCACAGGATACTTCACTGAGATGGTATGAGCCTTCCGGTTCACCTAAGATGCTCAGGCCCCAAAATGAATGCTCCGAATTCTTGCGTCTGAACATGGGGTGTAGACCTGTCTTTGGACATCTTGCAATATGTTCTTGCTGCCTCTCCCTTAATATGAAACATTCTACCTGATTCATCCTTTGAACACCCCTGCTTTGGGCAACTTCCTCAAATACGAACAGCTTTAGAGTTGGGGCTCTGTGGAACAACAGTGCCGCATTTTGGCGGATGACCGGATTCCCTGGCCAAAGCTCTTTCCCATACTCAGTTATTTCATCTTTCCTCTCCTAGGGCTTCCTTACACTTTTCAGTGTCACCAGGCAGTAATCCTAAAGTACAGCAAGGTTTCCAGAAAATATAAATCACAGAAATATAGCTGTCCTCAGCTCAGCATGGTGGCTCACGCCTGTAATCCCAGCACTTTGGGAGACCAAGGTGGGCAGATCACCTGAGGTCAGGAGTTCGAGACCAGCCTGGCCAACATGGCAAAACCCCATCTCTACTAAAAATACAAAAATTAGCCAGTTTTGGTGGCACGCACCTGTAATCCCAGCTGCTCGGAAGGCTGAGGCTGGAGGATCACTTGAACCCAAGAGGCGGAGGTTTCAGTGAGCCGAGATTGCGCCACTGCACTCCAACCTGAGCAACAGAGCAAGACTCCATCTCAAAATAAAAAAAGGGATTTAGCTGTCCTCCATGGAAAGTCAAGGTAACAAAAATATTTCAAGCACATTCCAGAAACTTAACGAAGAAAAATAACTGAGTACAAGATACAACACATAAAGTGCTCAGATCAACAAAGGACAGTGGCAAGGAAGTCACTCATTACCTTTCTGTCTTAAAATGTGCTCGCTTTTTCCTGGGGAAAGCATTCCTCAGTCTGGTTCTTAGACTAAAAATCAGTACCATGGCTGGGCACAGTGGCTCATGCCTGTAATCCCAACACTTTGGGAGACCGAGGCAGGCAAATCACTTGAGGTCAGGAGTTCACAACCAGCCTCACTAACATGGTCAGACTCTGTCTCTACTAAAAATGCAAAAATTAGCAGCTGGGCGCAGTGGCTCATGCCTATAATCCCAGCAGTTTGGGAGGCCGAGGCAGGCGGATCACAAGGTCAGGAGTTCAAGACCAGCGGGGCCAATATGGTAAAACCCCGTCTCTACTAAAAATACAGAAATTAGCTGGGCGTGGCAGTGGGCACCTGTAGTTGCAGCTACTTGGGAGGCTGAGGAAGGAGAATCGCTTGAACCCGGGAGGCAGAGGCTGCAGTGAGCTGAGATCATGCCACTGTACTCCAGCCTGGGCAACAGAGCGAGACTGTCTCAAAAAAAAAAAAAAAAAAAAAAAACAATTAGCTGGGCATGGTGGTGCATGCCTGTAATCCCAGCTACTCGGGAGGTTGAGGCACGAGAATCACTTAAACCTGGGAGGCAGAGGTTGCAGTGAGCCGGGATCACACCACTGTACTCCAGCCTGGGAGACAGAGCAAGACTCGATCTCAAAAAAAGAATCAGTGTCTCTGTGCATGTCTCACCTCAGCAGGACTGGTTGCCCAAGGAGGCGGGACAGCCCCCGGCCCCAGCACCAGGCTCTTGTTCATTCCCTGGTCTGCCCTCGCCTTCTTGGTGGGGGACCATCTGCCTGTCTTTCCACCTGGAAGATGTTTTCTTCTCCATTAACTCTACTGTTCTTTAGCTTTTAAGGAACAGAAGCAATGCTTGTTGTAACTATGGTTTCTAACTAGACAAAACAAACCACAGTCTTCAGGCTGCTTTGTCGTAGCCTTCACTTACTAAACCCATCATTTTCTGCTCCCATCAGCATTGAAGTTAGAGAAAGGTGTCTGGAATTTTCTCCCTCCCACACTTTCCTAGGCTATTATGCAGGTTTGCTCCTAAAGAAGCCCAATGTCAGCCAGGCGCAGTGGTTCATGCCTGTAATCCCAGCACTTTGGGAGGCCAAGGGCAGGTGGATCACCTGAGGTCAGGAGTTTGAGACTAGCCTGGCCAATGTGGTGAAACCCCATCTCTACTAAAAATACAAAAAATTAGCCAGGCATGGTGCCGGGTGCCTGTAATCCCAGCTACTCGGGAGGCTGAGGCAGGAAAATCACGGGAACCTGGGAGGCAGAGGTTGCAGTGAGCCGAGATTGCACCATTGCACTCCAGCCTAGGCAACAAGACTGAAACTCCATCTCAAAAAAAAAAAAAAAAAAAAAAAAAAAAAAAAAGCCAGTATCTTCTCACCAGTCTGGGTCTGTTTGTTGCTTTTGCCATTACAAAAGTGCTTGCATTTAATGAAGGGCTATGGCCAGTGCATCTGGGTGCATTTGATTTGAAATTTCACTTCAGTCTGTATTAATGCTGCATTGTGTGTTAGGCGGCCCCCTTCTGGAGGAGAGCTGAGGTAGTAAAGCATCTCTTCAGCTTTTATCAAGGGGCGATGGTCCTGCCTGCAGAGCTCCACCACCCGAGGTGGGGAGATGACCCCCACTCAGCAGCAGAACTCCCGCCCTGTGGGGCTCTTGCCCCTGCTGGGCTGGACACTCATGCCCTGTCCTGCCCTGTCCTGTTCTGGTGGCCTCCCTGGACTTGGGCTGTCCCTGCCTGTCAGCATCTTCACCTGGTTTATCCTCTGGCCTCGCCACCTCATCTGCGTGATCTGTGATGCCTCCTCCTTATTCACACTTTCAGCATTCTCCCTGCCACCCCCGTCTCTGGTGGTACACAGTCATTGTCCTTAGCACACAGCAGGAGCTCAGAAAATACTTGTTGGATGAGTTAAAACCACTGGGCTCTGAAGAGGCTCCTGCGGCTCTCTGGCTGGGTAACATGGAAGCCATCCAGCTCAGGGTTCAACCTGCCTCTCTCAGAGCCCCTGACTACTCAGAGCATGGTCCACTGCCCAGCAGCACTGGCATTCCCTGGGAGCTTGTCAGAAATGCAGATGCTCAGGCCTCCCAGAGCTGCCGGCCAGAGTCTGCACTGAACAAGATGCAGGAATTACATTTGGAAAGTGTTGATGGAGCCACCTGCTGACCATGAGGTCCCCTCTGGTGGGTCACAGTGTTTCTTCCACTCTTCAGCCCCCTTGGCAATAACATGGAAGCCATTTTGTGCTTGGCTGTGTTTGGCTCACAGGGCCACTCCTGGATGACTTAGTCTCATCCTGCCTAGAGGCAGGTAACTAGACCAGGTGACTCTTAGGGTTATTTTAGCTTCTAGTAGCTCATTATGTCCCACCACAGACACTGTCTCCTCTGATACCCATAGTCACCCATGGTGGGGACCAAGCAGGGATCCTGTCTTAGTCTATTTTGTATTGCTGTAACAGAGTACCTGAGACTGAGTAATTTATAATCAATAGAAGTTTATTTGGCTCACAGTTCTGAAGGCTGGAAGTCCAAGAACAGGGTGCCAGCATCTGGCGAGGACCTTTGTGCTGCGTCTTCCCAGCACAGGAGGCAGAAGGGCAAGAGAGCATGAGGGTGAGGGGGCCAGACTTGTTTTCATCAAAAAAGCCAATCTCTCAATAGCTAACCCACTCCCGAGATAACAACATTAATGCACTGATAAGTCATACACTCGTGAGGGCTCTGCCCTCAGAAGCTGACATCCCTTACTGGCCCCACCCTAAACACTTGCACTGGGGACTAAGTTTCTAACACAAGAACTTCAGAGAACACATTCAAATTATAGCAGATCTTTCCCACCCATTTTCCAGATGCTGGAAGTCACACCTCCCAGAGGAGCAGCACTGGGCCTGGCCTTAGGCTGCCGGCCCACCTTGCCTCTCCTGATTCTTTTCCGCTTTCCCTTCTTCATCCCCTCCTACAGCCCCGTCCACCCTCCCAGCCAAGCGAGTGAGCCAGAGCCCCACTGCGTCCAGAGTCAAAGCAAAGTCCTAGTGGGTCCAGAGGAGATGAGGCTGATTTGTGATTGCCCGGCTTCAGGCACATGTTTCTTCCTGGAATACCAGTTTTCCCTGGTGGGGTAGCATCTTCTGGGCAGCTGGGACCCTGCTACCCATCTGACCTCTTTCTCCTCCTGCCACAGTCAACACCAGTCACCACTCGTCCTCCTACAAGTCCAAGTCCTCCAGCAACGTGACCTCCACCAGCGGTCACTCTTCAGGGAGCTCATCTGGAGCCATCACCTACCGGCAGCAGCGGCCAGGCCCCCACTTCCAGCAGCAGCAGCCGCTCAATCTCAGCCAGGTAAGCCCCACGGCTGGCGCCCCAGGCCAGGTAGAGCCCCCATCCCGTCATCCTTCCGCTTCAGAGAGGATCACTGTGGCGGCCCCTCCTCACCCACGTCACAGAGCTGCAGTCCTGGCCACAGGTGGCAGCACATGCCCTTGGTGACCTCTGGTGGCTTCTTCCACCACAGGTCACCCTGGGGGAAGTTGATATCACTGGTGTACAGAGAGCTGGCCCAAAGCAAAGCAACTTGTCTAATGTTACAAAGCCCTTAGTGACATGGTGCTAGAGCTTAAAAATAGGATGGCCCACATATTGCTGTTTCAACCCAGCAAAGGGTAGAGCACTGCGTCCTGCCCCTGTCAGCCTGGGACTCCAGGGACAGACCTGCATCCGACTCATTGCGGGGAGGGCCCACACACCACAGCCTCCAAGTGAAGGTAAGAGTTGTCCCAGGACCTGGAGGAAGGCGGGTGGGTTGAGGTGAAATGTGAGTGACCCGAGTTTCTGCAGGCACAGGGCTGTGTCAAGGGCTCTTCATCAGGCCTGACTCACACGGTGGACTCAGGGCCCCTGTTTCTCTAGAAACAAGATGAGATAAATGGGGTGTTTGTGTTCAGAGCTTCTTATCCCAAGTGCTGCACCAGGTCATCAGTGGAGCCTGTGTCTCTGTCATGTGACTTAGGTTCTCCAGGTAGGAGAGGGCTATTTTATTTGGACTGACAGAACTTCGAACAGCAGTGCTTCTGAGAGCCAACCCAGGCTCAAGTGCAGTAGCACAGTCATGGCTCTCACTGCAGCCTCTGCCTCCTGGACTCAAGTAATCCTCCCACCTTAGCCTCCCGAGTAGCTGAGACTACAGGCATGAGCCACCACACCTAGCTAATTTTCAAAATTTTTTGTAGAGATGTTGTGAGAGCCAACAATTTTGAGAACAAGATTTTACAGTGAGTAAGAAAGCAATTGCTGCTCAAAGAGTGTCCTGGCCGGGTGCGGTGGCTCACTCCTGTAGTCCCAGCTTCTCGGCAGCCCAAGGCGGGGGGATCATTCTAGGCCAGGAGTTCAAGGCTACAGTGAGCTAGGTTCATGCCACTGCAGTCCAGCCTGGGGCATCCTGATAATGCCACAGCTTCTATGTGTCCTTGGGAGAAATATTTTCTCCTGTAACTTTGCAGCTGGCTTTTCGTGTATCACCCCAGCCTGGTGAGTGGCACGCCAAGTCAGGACTTTCTCAATCCAAGTGATTTTTTTTTTTTTTTTTTTTTTGAGGCAGAGTCTCACTCTGTCACCCAGGCTGGAGTGCACTCGCGTGATCTCAGCTCACTGCAACGTCTACCTCCCAGGTTCAAGTGATTCTCGTGCCTCAGCCCACCGAGTAGCTGGGACTACAGGCAAGGCACATGCCACCATGCCCGGCAAATTTTTTTGTATTTTAATAGAGACGGGGTTTCGCCATATTGGCCAGATTGGTCTCGAACTCCTGACCTCAGGTGATCCGCCCACCTCTGCATCCCAAAGTGCTGGGATTACAGGCATGAGCCACCAGGCCAGGTCCCAAGTAAATTTTTACTTTCTCAACACACAGAGGGAAGCCCTTTCTGTCACTTCTGGCGTCTTTCCCTTCTCTTCCTCCTTCCTGCCCTCCTGCCCCTCCTCCCATTCCTTCCTGCCCACGTGTCAGCCCCTGACGTCTCTCTTGGTGCCTCTCCTCCCCAGGCTCAGCAGCACATCACCGCGGACCGCACCGGGAGCCACCGACGGCAGCAGGCCTATATCACTCCCACCATGGCCCAGGCTCCCTACTCCTTCCCGCACAACAGCCCCAGCCACGGCACTGTCCACCCCCACCTGGCTGCAGCCGCCGCCGCCGCCCACCTCCCCACCCAGCCTCACCTCTACACCTACACCGCGCCTGCGGCCCTGGGCTCCACGGGCACCGTGGCCCACCTGGTGGCCTCGCAAGGCTCAGCGCGCCACACCGTGCAGCACACTGCCTACCCAGCCAGCATCGTCCACCAGGTCCCCGTGAGCATGGGCCCCCGGGTCCTGCCCTCACCCACCATCCACCCGAGTCAGTATCCAGCCCAGTTTGCCCACCAGACCTACATCAGCGCCTCGCCAGCCTCCACCGTCTACACTGGATACCCACTGAGCCCCGCCAAGGTCAACCAGTACCCTTACATATAAACACTGGATGGGGGGGAGGGAGGGAGGGAGAGAATGGCCCGAGGGAGGAGGGAGAGAAGGAGGGAGGCGCTCCTGGGACCCTGGGCGCTGGCCTTTTATACTGAAGATGCGGCACACAAACAATGCAAAAGGGGCAGGGGCGGGGGGCAGGGGGACGGGACGGGACACCAGTGAAACTTGAACCGGGAAGTGGGAGGACGTAGAGCAGAGAAGAGAACATTTTTAAGAGGAAGGGATTATAGAGGGTGGGAAATCTATGGTTTTTATTTTAAAAAAGAAAAAGGAAAAAAAAAAGTCAATAACAAAAAACAGCTCAAGAACCCATTCTACGCCAAACTGGAAAGGAGAAGACAGCAACAGGAAGATTCCAGAAGCGGGGGGCCCCAGTTTTTGAAGAACTTTATGAACTTTTCAAAGATTATTTTCATATGGCAGCAAGTGATATGGAAGACTTTGCTGTCAGGGACACCTGATATGGAAATCAAATAGATTTTTAATTAATTGAACATAAGATTTAGGGATTTTCCCAGAACTCGAAAGGGTCAACAGCTCTCCAGAACGTCAGGCTGCAGCCTGAGGAGGCTGATGTTTGGAGCTGGTGTGGGGTTGGCGAAGCTGAGTCCAGGCTCCCTAGTCAGGAAAGACAGGGGACGGCCAGGCTACTGGAAGGCCCCCGGGGGCGCGGGGCGGGTTTTCTTTTTCTGAGCACTCTGGATAAATCCCTAAGCAATGTTGTTCCTCAAATGTCATTAATAATGTGTGTTGCAAACTTTAGGTTTTTTTTCTTTTCTGAAAATGTATTTTCTCTTTGAATCCACCCCTAGTCGCATAGCGTAGGGCTAGCGGTCGTCACGGACACCCTAGTAGAATGTAGCACTCAGCACCCTTGTCTCCTACCTTGTGTTCAACTCCAATGATACCAATAGAATATTCCTCAATGTAATTGCACAAAAAAAAAAGCGATATAACATAGGCATGTAACCAATGTGGCGGTGCAGGTGTGCGGGTGAGCGAGCGCGTGTGGGTGTGCACGCGCCGCCCTCCCCGCGTGGCCCTCGGCGCCGCCACCCTAGCTGGCGCAGTCTTGACACTGCATCCTTCCCTCCTAGTGCCTTACCGAGCGACGCGGCGTGAGGGTTTACTTCCACTGGTACTCCAAGAAACTGAGGCTAGTCAGACACAATCTCAGCTCTTCTGTTGTGCTGTTGTAACAGTTTACTCTGGCCTTTTCTTTTTTTTTTCTTTTTCTTTTTAAAATGTTAATGCCCATTGTCTTTCCTGGGCTGTTTGCTAGCGGAAGGATGCCAGGGAGGCCGGCAGGAGCTAGGAGAGAGTCCGTGGATCTTGAAAGAAATATGGGAGACAGATGCCTGGCAGGTGCGTCTGGAGATGGGGACAGCGGGAGTTGAGTTGTGGCAGTAGTTGAGTTGTACTTTGTGGGCGGAGGCCCAGAGAGACTCCCCACCCTTCACCCCTGCCCCACTCTGTCCCCAGCTCTGCCATTTGTGAGGCCAGAGGTTTCGGGACTGTTGGCCTTGCCAGGCAGCTGTCTCCCGCCCTAGGCAGCACTCCCTAGTCCCTCCCACCATGAGAGCCTGGAGCTCTCAGCCTCGCCCGGGACTCCACTCTCTCCTCCGACTCCCTGGGCTATTTTGCTCTAACCATCTTGCCAGATCCCTCCCTCCGGAGACAACCACCAACCTCTGTTTGCTGTTGAATCCTCTCCTCACATTACCCAGGTCTGCTCAAGACATGATTTTGGTTTTGGTTTCCGAGGGTTCTGGTGGGCAGGAGGTTGGAGGGACACTTACGAGGGTGACCGGGGATCTGACGCTGCACTTTGGAAAAATTCACACAGTTAAATTTCCAAAGAAATCTGCCCTTTGCCCTCTTTGCACCTTTGACACATTCTGGAAGTTTTCTCAGGCTTTGGACACTGCTGGGGATGGAGGTGTCTCCGGAGAGGTGGGGAGTTCTCTGTCTTCATAGTAAATAACTCTGAAATATGTGAATGTGATTGGCAGGAGAATCTGGCCAAGGATGGGGCCGAAAAGGGTGGTTCTAATTGTTTGCTTCTGATGTTGAGTCCTTAGCTGACCCCACAGGCAGGTTTCCAAGGTGCAAAGAGATCTTTCCCGAGTCAGCGGCCCCATCCTTATCCTCCCGCCCTTTACTTCCTCACTCTGCAGTCTCCTTCAAGGATCTACTGTGAAAGGTGTGTTTGTAGTGATATCCAACTAACTCAGTAACGAAGCCGTTACTTAGCTCTTAGCTGTGAAATAACTCTGGAAACTTCCCCACCCCAACCATAAATTCTCACTTACAAAGAAATAGGTCCCCAAACTGGAAACAGCTTAGTCCAGCGAGAAGGAAGGACACCATAACTGCTCGATGCTGGACACAGCTGGGCAGTCTTGCCAAGTGCCCACTGGAGGCTGAACAGGCAAGAGGCCTACAGCAAGGAGATGCCCTCCCCTCGGGCCATTGTCAAGACCGTGTTTATCTGGAGGTGGGGAAGTGCAGCGCTCTGAGACAGCAGGACAATGGTCAGTTCGGAGAGGGTAAGGGCAGCAAAGGGTCCAGAGGACACAAGCCAGAGGACCCCCTGCTCCACAGCTGGGTCAGCCTGGAAAATCCGTCTGTTAGGGACTTTCTGGCAGCCAGATGGCAGCAGTAGCCCATTAGGTCTCATCCCGAGTTCCAAGTCTTGGCTGCAAATGAGCCTCAGTTCGCCTTATTGGAGAGCACCCCCAGACTCCAGGGCACAGTTCAGTTCCAGCCCTTTCTAGATCTGATCTTTTAGGGGGAAAGACAGCTTAAAATGTTCTTTTTGTTTTAAAGAAAATTCTTCTGTCTGCTTAAGTTGGAGGCTACTTTCACCTGACGTTTTCTTTCCTTTTATTCTTCCAGATCAGGAATGAAATTTCCATGCTGCTCATAAAGATAATATTGTACTAATTATTTTTCTTACCATTGTAATTATGATCATTATGTTGATATTTTAGTCAGGGTTTTAAATGCACGTTTATTCCAAGTATCTTTGTGTTTTCTCTTTAATATTTAGACTTCTTCTCTCTGTGAGTGTGTGAGTAGACTGGAGGGACATCCAGATGTCCAGTTTTGTCAGGCAAAAAAAAAAAAAAAAAAAAGGAAAGACTTAAGAAGTAGGAAAATTGTTTCTGTCATCTCTATCCCACCAAGAGCCGTCAAGAAAGATCCACCACAGAACAAAAGTTTAAAGAAGAATCAAAGCCTTGATTGGGCTTCTGACAACATGGTCATCATCAAGGTTGCCATTTTCTAGATCCCAGCGAGCTGGGATGCGACGTCAGGTGGCATCTCGTGGGCTCGGGGAATGCTGAGTCACTGACTATCCAGCCCTTAGCTGGCTTCTCTCCCACATCCTCAGAGTTCTCCTGTGCTTCTGAAATCTGTTAACTAAATCTTTGGCTTGCCTCTGATACTGAAGCAAGAAAATTCCCTCCCAGAGGTGAGCCCAGCCGCTTCCCCACACATCCACCCTTTTCCCATCTGCGCACCTGGGGCGTGGTTAGATTCTTCACTGCAGAAACATTTGCCCCCTCCCAGAAGCTGCTGGGCACAGTGAGGTGGCGTAAGAGTGACTGGCAGGTGGTACCTCCCCCAGGAAATTTCACCACACCACCCAGTTCCTCAGCCTGCCCCCTCCCCCTGTGATGCATGCTCCCAGCACCCAATTCTAGCCAGCTGGAAGTGGGTGGAGGGATGGCAAGAGGCCAGAGAAACCCTGAACAAAGCTGGGTGGCTGCTCAGGCATCACAGGTTGTGCCCCCTCTGAAAGTGGGCTCCGGCCACATCCTCAGTGCACTGTGCTGTGTGTGCTGGGTGCTCACACGCTATCCCCAGACCCACAAAGTGCTAGGTCCCAGATGAAGAAAGGGGTGAAATAGCCAGCTTCACCAAAGGGAAGGGAAGGGAAGTATTGGGCGATGCCAGCCCCACAGATGCTCAGCAGACATTAGTGCACATCCTCCTAGTCCTCACCCGATGGCCTCCTCTACCCCATGCATGGAGCTGCCACATCAGAAGCCCCAGGAGAGGCTCCCTGCAGGAGAGGCCAGCTCCCTGAAAGCCCATTTGCATACCTGGCCGAATCTGCCATGTGGTCACCTTGGCAAATAGGCTGCTGTCACTAGGACCAAGCTCTCAAGCAGAGGGATGCCAATCTAGTCCTTTCTTAGCCCACAAATCATCTAGAGCATCCTCTAGTCTCTCGTGGGCTCCCTCCTTCCCTTTTGAAGAAACATTGTTCAGAGGAAGAGGGGAAGATTTGAAATGTCAGGTCATGAAGGAGTGTTTAATTGGAGCCTGGTGAACCGCAGGGCGATTTGCTTCTGCTGCTCACTGGGTTCTGACTGGCCCGTCTGGACGCGGGCCCCCATGTCTCTGTGCTTAGGGCCTCTTCATGATGTTTTGGATGTTTCCAAGGGAAGTGGGCGAGCAGATCAAGGGGGTGGGAGAGTCGAGGCTTGATGCCAATTAATACTGTGAAGTGGAGCGTGCGGTCAGTGGAATTCAGAGGAAAAAGAAGGGTTGGAGCAAAGCGGCATTCATCTCCTGGACTGTTAGCCTTTCTAGTCTTCCTGGTGGCTGACGTGTTCGCAGGCTGGGGAAGCCAGCTGACCTTTGTCCTCTTCAACCTAGAAGACAGCCTGCCCAGACACCAACGTGTGAGACGAATGGACGTCAGGAAGGGAAGGGGAGATTAGCCCAGCTGCCGACAGAACGATTTCCCTTGGTTGGACCTTGGGAATGGCAAACACTCATATTGGAACAAGCTTGGGGTGGAAGATTTAGGCCGTGTGAGCGTGTGTGAGTGAGTGGAACAAACTTTCTTGGAAACTGGAGGGAGGAGATGAGGAGGCTTCGGGAAGTATTACTGATGGCTTATAAGGTTGAGAGAGCGACATGGGGCCCCGGCTCGCCCCAGCTTTCGTCCCAGGTTTTCTTTGTCTGATGCTGAGGGCAGGGTGGGGTGTGGGACCACCACTCTTGCTGGCCTGTCAGGTAGCCACTAGGACAGAAAATGGAAAGAAGGAAATGACTCAGTGCTGTCAACTAGCAGAGAGAATTCGAGAGAGGCCAGGGTTCCTTCCACAGGCCAGCCTGGGACTCCACAGTGCCAGCAGGAGTGACTTTGCCACGAGACATTCCAGCCCAAGGGACTTTGCAGGCTTCATTCCCTGTCTGTCTTTTCCTTCTGATGTGTGTTACAGATTTCTGACGGGGAAGCTTCAAACTTGAGCAGGCCAGAGATGTCCTTACCAAATTGGAAAGGAAGGTGAAGCTGTTCCTTTCTTTAGCCAAAGAACCCTTCTCAAAGATGCCTCCAGAGATGGAGAAAATGGCCTTCCCCTCCTTCCTTTCCAGGCAATAATGACATCATTAGTGATGCAATTCTGTTCGTCTTTCTCTTTCCTCTCTGTCCTTTTTTTTTTTTTTTTTTTTTAAATGTATTTGTTTCAAAACTGTGCTATTCTTTTAAGAGGAGTGGAGGAGACCCCTTGGATGCTGCTGCTACTGGGAGACAAGGAGCCGTACCAATCGGTGGGCTTGACTAATCCCGGGCCACCATGGGAGCGAGCAAAGCAGAGCTGCCAGGAGTTCAGCTGCATCAGGGACGTAGAGCACGTGGGGGCTGGGCTCGGAATAGCGGTACTTTTCCACTTTGATGCCTTAGAACTCTCACTTCTCATCTCCACAGACCAGACTCAGTAAAATCTCAGGCCACTAGAGAATGGAAGGCGGTGAAACAGGATTTAAATGCAAAAGAAACCTATTGGAGGCTTTTGGCACCGTGGCTCACTAGAGGGACCCAGCATAGTAGAGGTTTCTCGTGTCTTTGTTGCAGCTTCCGAAAAGTTCAAAAAAGAACTCCAGGCCGTTCTTTGCTCAGACCCAGTGAGAGATTGTGGAGAAGTGCCCCCTGCAGGTCTCCTGGCCCAGAACACCAGCACCAGAGGGGATCTTCTGATGCCCCCTGCTGGACTTGCCCAAGCCTGTGGGAGCCCCTCATCTCAGATCCCTGTGCTGAACATGGCACCGACTGTCCCTTATTTGTTAAAATTTGCAACATCTCTCAAGTAAATAATAGCCAACATTTGTTGAATACCTTCACGGCTCCCGGGCCAAGGCCTTTATGAGCGTTGTCTCAAGGGGCCCCCACTTCCACCCCACAGGGAGGCGGATAACAGCCCCCATTTATAGATAAGGGAGCTGACCAGATGCTCCGAGAAGTGGCAGGTGTTGAAGGAAGGATAAAGCAGTGATGGGCCAGAATTCCCAAGGTGCCGTTTTTTGTTAATGAGGCCCTTCCTGAGATGTGATTTTTAATCTTTTAACTTTTTAAATTAATAGCAATGCGTGGCCTCATATTTCTATGAACCATTTAGCGATACTCCCGCTTCCTGCATGCCACACACTGTGCTGGGAATTGCTCACGGGTCGTCCTGTTTCATCTTTTCAGCAGCCCTGTGAGATCGGCAGTATTAGTCCCCCTACAGCCAAGGAAACTGCGCAGAGCCACACAGCTCATGAGGGGCAAGGAGGGCTTGAACCTGAGTCTGCCCAGCTCCAGAACTGAGCTTGCAGCCATTGGCTGCAGCTGTCTCCTGCATGTCTGAGCAGAGAAAGGCCTTTACACAGCATCACCCTGGGCCATCCCGCGCACTGTGGGACTCAGCTGAAGGACTGTGCAAAGAGGGGGCTTCTGAGTTGGATTTAGGCAAAAGGGGCAGAATTAGTTTGATTTTTAGAGAAAATCTCTGGAGAGTTTCTTTTGATTCATAGTAGAATTCCTTTTAGATTTCTTTCCAGCATACCAACTAGCTTTAGTAGTGCTGCTACAACCAGCTCTTATAAGTAAGAGTGAAAAAGAAGTATTCTTTTCTTCTTTAAAAAATAATTTTTTCTTGCTTATAGTTAATTCTAGAAAGGCAATACTAAAGGTATATATTTTTTTCAAAATGCTATTTTTTACTGCACTTGATAATTATCCTGACAGCTCTGATCTCTGTGATAGATTCACTCTTCAGCTCTGGGCAGAACCAGAGGCAGGGTTCACACCAAATTTGTAAATACCATATGTGGGTCTGGTGTCCAGGAACTTTTTTCTTTCTGTTAAAAAAGAAAAAAAAGGAAAAAAAAAAAAGAAGTAGAGGTGGAAGAAAGACAAGACTTAGAGGAACAAAAGAACGTTTTCTTTTGAGATAGATACTCTTCTCAAAGAAATAGCAACAATTGTACAAACAGGAAAACCAGCCAGCTTTCATGATAAAAGGAAGGAGTGTCTCTTGCCCTGGTATGAGATTAACAGAAATACAGATGCATTTTTGTTTTGGTTGAAAGATGGTGAGAATTTAGAAATGCTTAGGACTAGATTTTTAATTGTTTAAAAGAACTATTCTCATTTATTATGAAATATGTGTTCGGTTGTTTTCAGTGGGTTTCTTGTTCCTTTTTTCGTTTAAAACCTTCTTTGTTGACTGGCTCCAGGCTTGTTTGCCTAAATTCTTAGGTAGTTTACACAAGTTCTAGAATCTTTTAGAACTTTTAACTCCATTGGAAGCAAACCCAACTAATCGGAGTTTGAAATCCTGGTTGGTTTCAATAGGTATTCTGGAATTCTGGCAGAACACCTAAAGATTTTTTTTAAGAAGGTTTTAGATACATTATCTTACACAAACTGTGACCTAATGGCAATAATTACCTCAAATGTGGGCATTCATCCTGGTTTTAGCCTTTTTTGAAATCATGTAGCCAGCTTGATCTTGGAATTTAAAGACTATGAATTCTCTGTGGGCTGAAAATAATGATTACTTCATACCCCGGTCATCGTTGCTTAAGTGAATTCTGAAAATAGCTCATCTTTACAACAAAAATGAAACCAAGGAAGAGATTATTCTTTGTGTGTCGTACTCAAATGTGATGTTCAAATGCACATGTTAAGTATATATGTTTTTAGCTACTGTAAAATGCTGTTAGCCTTCTAAGCTATCAAGAGAGTCACATTTTAAATGAGTAAACTAAACTATTGACTGTGGATACTTAAGCATATTTCTGGCTACGTTTTATAGGTAAAGTGTTTTATAGTTTACATTTAGACTGGTACTTTTTAAAGAAAAGTTCTGTTTATAACTGACATCCGCAAACCCCAGCGAATGCCTCTTAGTTGCAGGCTGCGTCTCCCCCAAGGCAGGTGTGTTGTCCCAGACTCTTCTGTAGTCCAGCATGTGCACCGCCCTCTGGATTATTAGCTTCCATGTGAACTCGAGAGAACGTGAAAAGCAATCCAGATTGGAGGGAGATGGAGGGAGAATCTGTGAGTCCGCAGCCCGGGCCAGATGCAAAGGTCTCATGCATGTCATCTAAACACTTGAATTCAAGGCCTTCTCTCTGACGTCTTGGAGAAGTCATTGAGAACAGTTAACCTGGTTCATTGGTTTTTGTCTTGATTTGAATATTTAACTTATTAATAGATCCACTGATTTCCAGGCACCAGGCAGTAGAAGAGACTGGGATTCAGGTGACCATGAAGGCGCAGCTGCTACTTCTGGGCCCGGGATGATATTTTGATCAGTGTTTTGTAGGGGAGGACCATATACCCCTATTCCCATGGTCGCTGGCTGGGTTTTCCATATATCTGCTGTCATTTATTCGTTTTCCCCTTGAAAGCAAAATCAGTGTAAAAGGCTATGTTTACGTTTTACTCATTGTCCAGCTTAGACTCAAAGCCTAGTTCGGTGGGAGGGGGACCTTAGCATCCTCTCAGAAATGGTCAGGGCTGAGCAGGAGAGGAAGGCGGAGACGGGGGCAGCTCAGCCTGGTCCATTGAGACCTACTCTAAACAGACATCATGTTTGGAACAAGAGAGATGCTTTGAGTTGGGGATGGGCCCCACTGTCACGCAGAGACAGACGGGGGGGATGGCAGTTTCCCTGAGTCTTGGTTTCTTTTGCTTTCTCTTGTGCCACCACCAAACTGCAGAGGATCTCCTGTGACCTAAAGGGCATTCCTTTAGCAGAGAAGACCTTGAAAACTGCAAAACACCTGGGACCAGGGAGCTTTTAAAAGATACAAAAAATATACCACTTTTGCTCTTTCCCTGTGAACTGCATTGACAGTGTGTTCTTACGACAGTCTTTTGGTAGAAATGTTACCGTAAAATAGTTTTCATCTCACCCCTCCTAAAGATACTCCCACTTTCCTGTTTGTGTGGTGATGGTGGTGTTTTTTCCTTTACATGAATTAACCAAATGAATTTTGTGTCGTCGTTTTTGGGGCTTATATTTTTAAAACATAGAAATTGCCTTTTTGTTCATTTGAAAAGTAAGTATGTTGTATCTGAAAAAGGGCTCTGCCTCTGCTCTCCCTAGCTTCCTTGTAACCAATCTCCAAATGAATCTCTCCTGGCCCTGCCCTCTTCCTTATATAGGGTCACTGTCCCCAGGGCCACCTCTGCCTCCACCCTGCTGTCACCACTGCCCCGGGCCAAGGCACCCAGGACTCCCAGAAAGCGCGAGAGCCGGCAAGAAGGCCCCAGTCAGCCTTGAGACTGGTGGTCACAACTGTCAAGAGTCGCCTGCTGGGCTGAAGGGGCAACAGATTGTCATTGTTGAAATTGTTTGGCTCAGGTTATGAGGAGGAACTTGGGAAGTAGAAAGTGACTTGACCATGCACGTCCCTGCTAGCTTCCTGTAACTAATGAACAGAGAGCGCACCCCCGCCCCGCCCCGTCCTGTCCCACCCGGTCCCCAAGCAGATGTTCCCGTCTGTCGGTCCCCCGTTTCGGCTCTCCTCCCTTTTGTGTTCCTGCTCACTTCAAGCTTCTTCCATGGACTTTCCAGGGCACAATCATCTCTGGCCCCCAAATCCTCTCTTCATCCTCTGTGTGTGCATTTTTTTAACCAAATGAAATAGACAAGAAAGTCATACTTTGGGGCAGCAGAATTTCTAGTTTAGCAGAATCACTGTATAGAGATAGATATTGATATATATGTTTGTGTATATATATCAAACCAAATTTGATAGGAGAAGTATAGCTTTATGGATGAGGAGGAGGAAGAGCTCTTTAGAGGTCGGAGTTAGCATTGGTGTCTTGGACGTGCATGGGCCTTGTCCCAGGCCACTCCGCACACATGGGGCTGAGGCGTGGCGCCAGGCCCTTGTCATCCACCTCACCATGGCAGAGCCAGCAGGCCCTGTAGGGTAACCCTGCTCTCACCGGGTCCCAGCTTCAAGCGCATCGGTGGGCGACGGGGGCAACAAATCAGAGTGACTGAATTTTCCATCCCGTTTTGCTTTGACCACATGTATTGAGCTGCGGCCTCTGATATTCTATCACATTTCCAAAAATGGTATCCATTAGGATAGAAAGAGAACGGATCTGTAGAAATGTTTACCTTTCAACTGCCCGTGAATTCAGGACACTGGATAGAAAGACTCACTCCCCAAAATGAGAACAGGGAAGAGGAGACCTGGTGACACTAAGTCGCCAGGTCCCAGGAACGTGGCTCCCTCCCCAGGGTCATCTCACCTAGATCTTTCTCTCCCAGGTCATCTCAGCTCAATCTCAATAACCCTATGAAAGCCCTGGTCTGTTGTGTTCCTTCACCGTACAGTTTCTGTAATAAAAAGTGTTAATCCATGTTAATCTGTGTGAAAATTATTGCGTGCAACAGTATTTTCTTGTGTACCTCTTTTTCCTATGTGAATTGTCCCTCTTTTTTATTTATAAATGTCTACTTTTGTTTTTTTAAAGACAAACCAATGTGTTGTAGACCTATATGTAACCTATTCCTTAGTCTCATATTATAGGTATGTTATAAGAATGGATATTTTACTTGGCTTTAGAATGTTTTACAAGAAAACTAATTCTTAACTGATCAAGTCCTTGCTACTAAAATGCTTGTGTTTTTCATCATGACGTCGTGTGCTTCTAAATTAATCATTTTCGTTGTAGAAAAATGGAGTGAATTTATATTAGTCTTGGAAACTAATAATAGCATTGTAAATTTATGAGATGATTTTAACAGAAAAAAATATAGAAGAATATAGTTATTTTAATTGTAACATTACTAACTGTAGGGTGAGAAAAAGGGGGGTCCCATTGTGGTGAACTATGTTATAGCTTGTTACTCACAGTTTCTTTTTGATCATTTTTTCGGTCTCCGAGGTGAAACGACTTATTAATTAAAATTTGTAAACTCACATATGCATATTGTATATGTGTAGAAATGTAATCACACTTTGTCTTGGAATTACATTAAACTGTTTGAAATCACTGTACACCCGCCTGGCATGCTTATTTATCCTGGAACCAGACCTGTCGTAAGAGCAAAGAGTTTATTGTTACAAGTAATGTATTTTGGGTTTGTTTGTTTGTTTGTTTATTGACACGGAATTTTGCTCTTGTTGCCCAGGCTGGAGTGCAATGGCACGATCCCGGCTCACTGCAACCTCCGCCTCCCAGGTTCAAGTGATTCTCTTGCCTCAGCCTCCCAAGTAGCTGGAATTACAGGCATGCATCACCACGCCCGATTGATTTTGTATTTTTAGTAAATACGGGGTTTCTCCATTTTTTTGGTCAAGCTGGTCTCGAACTCCCGACCTCAGGTGATCCACCTGCCTCGGCCTCCCAAAGTGCAGGGATTACAGGCGTGAGCCACTGCGCCCAGCCGAGATTATTTAATGGCTCTGGAAATGTGTAGAAGCCACCACTGCATTGAAAATTTGCGGAGAGAGGGAGGGCCTTGAGATCACGTTAGTACCAATTCCCATGCAGCTGAGTGGGGCTAAGAGTCTCCCAGCTTCCTACTGCCTCTTCCAAGCCGTTTCAGCCCCATCTGCTCCCAATCTCTGTCCCTGACACCTAAGGTGTGGCTGTCACCTGCTGTGCTGGAAGCTTTCCAACATGCATCCCGCATCCTCCGCACCCAGGCCCTGCCGTCTCACCAGACACCATCAGCACCCGAGGCTTGCTAACCCATCACCAGGGCTCTTGTCACTCTGCACCTGTGCTCCACAGCCCCGTCCAGGCCCTGTGCCTGCAGCAGCTCCACCTCAGCAAGCCTAAGAAACTCCACATCCTGCTGGGACTGGGGTTTCCCAGCCTTCTGACACTCTTTTTGTCTTCAATTATGGTAAAATATACATAATATAAAATTACCATTTTAACATTTTTAAGTGGACTGCTAGCAACCTTAAATACATTCACATTATTGTATAGCCATCACCACTATTTCCAGAATTTTTCATCATCCCAAACACAAGTTCTGGCCCCATTAACAACTCTCCATTTCTCCCTCCACCCAGCCCCCAGCAACCACCCTTCTACTCTGTCTCCATGAGTTTGCCTATTCTAGATATTTCATGTAAGTAGAATCATATATTTGTCCTTTTGTGTCTGGCTTATCTCACTTAGCATAATGTTTTTAAGGTTCATTCATGTTATGGCATGCATCAGAATTCCGTTCTTTTTCATGGCCGAATAATATTTCATCGTATGGAGAGATCACATTTGGCTGATCCATTTATCTGTTGATGGACATTTGAGTTGCTTCCACCTTTTGGCTGTTGTACAAATGCTGCTGTGAACATTGGTGTGCAAAAGATCTGTTCAAATCCCTGCTTTCTGTTCTGGGAGTGTACCCACAAGGGAATTGCTGGATCGTACAGCAATTTTAAGATTAACTCTTTGAGTTCCCATCATTCTGTTCCCCATAGCAGCTGTACCATTTCACATTCCCACCAGCAATGCACAAGGGGCCCTGTTTCTCCACCCAGCACTCATCCTGGCTTCCATTTCCAGGATTTTCAAGTCTGGGGAGCTCTGGTTTCCAAGCCCTCAGTCTTCTGTGCCTCTAGGTTGGCCAGGCTAAACACAGCCCTTCGTTCCACCCACCTTCTCCCCCACACCCTCAACTCACTGCCTTTTGCCTCTGCCACACCCCCTCACAATGGCTCAGTGATTCTGCCGTCCACCTCTGCTCCGAGGGCTGCTGGGGAGGACCACCAAGCCCTGAAAACGAATGACCTCCAGCCTGGCTAGGCCTTCTGTTGCAGCAGCAACTTCTGTGGCTAATGGGAAACACCAATCTCTCCAGGCCCTGAGCCCCACTCTCATGAGACCTGTACTCCCCAGGCAACCCAAAGAGGTTCAGGCTGCTGGACAGAGTGCTCTCATCCCCCTCCTCCAGCCCCAGCGGCATCTGCCTTGCTGCCTCGGATCCCTTCAGCCACAGGGGAGAAAGGCCCTGTGCTTCCCCCGTCCTTTCCTGTCTCCCCAGGGCTCTTTCTCCTTCAAACGTCTCCTCCCTCTTTCAGACCTTCAGCCGTGCTCCCAAATGTCCTTCAAGAAGCAGCCTGAGTCCCCTCTCTAGGGAGCTTGTCCTAACGCTCCCGACTGAGGCAGGCAGCCCCGGTCTCGGTTCCCAGCGCCTTGTACATTGTTCTCATTAGACCACACTGTCAACATTGTTTCCCTTATTTTCCTTCTCCACAAAACCCTAACATTCTTTCAGGTAAAGATCTGTCTTTCATCTGCTTCCGGGGCATCTATTACAATGCCAGGCACAGAGTGTGTGGTCAAGGCATCTTCGGGTGAATGAACAAACCCCTCAGCCCACCTTCATCCAAACCCCAACCCACCTTTCCACTCTCCAAATTCAGCATCTCCCAGAACTCCAGTAATACAAACAAAACCCTGAATGTGGCCCACACTTCAACTCAGATTAAATTCAACTCAGCTAAAATGTAAACTACGTAAAATCCACGCAGCACATTTGGACAAAGCTTCAGAATTCTTCCATCATGCATTTTGTCATTTTTACGACAAATGCACTGAGAGGAATCACACCATGTGGAAATGGAAAGGGAAGTAGATTCCGCACACCAGTGAGGTATGAGTGGGCCAGGCTGGCGCGGGGTTTTGGGGGGATCACCTGAGGTCAGGAATTCGAGCCCAGCCTGGCCAATATGGTGAAACCCTGTCTGTACTGAAAATACAAAAATTAGCCATGTGTGGTGGCGCATTCCTATAATCCCAGCTACTCGGGAGGCTGAGGCAGGACAATGGCTTGAACCCAAGAGGTGGATATTGCAGTGAGCCAAGATCGTGCCAGACTCCATCTCAAAAAAAAAAAACAAAAACAAAAAAGAGATACGAGTGGATCAAAGGGGAAGGCAGTGTAGCTGTATCCAAGGAGCTCACATCCGTGCACCACAAAGTTGTTTAAGTCTAAAATGAAAAGATAAACTTACTGTTGTCACTATTTCCCTTAAGCATATTTAATATTGGGGTAATAAAATTGATAAGCTGCTTACTTGCCAAGGCAGCCCCTAGAGAAAGACCAAGTAAACAAATGGCGCCCTCATTTGGCAGCCAGGTTGTGGTGGTCCCTGTTGCGGCTTTGGCTCTAGACAGGATGCTCCTGCATCGCAAACTTGCTTTTAGGGCACATGGCTGGGTTTCAACAGCTATGCCCTAGCCTGTTCCAAACAAGTGTAAAGTTTTTTATGACAGTCTAGCTTATATATGTTTTCTAACCGTTTACTAAAATAGATAACTTGAAGCAAATATTAAGTATAAAAGCAGAGCATACATTAAGAGCAAAGTGTAGATGTAACACTATTAGGGTTGAATATCCTCATGTCTCTTAACTTTCATTTTCAGTCCTTCCTTTTTGCCAGCATTCAGCTTTAAAGAAGGAATCTGTGCCATGCGTGGTAACTCACGCCTGTAATCTCAGTTACTTGAACCCAGGAGACAGATATTGCAGTGAGCCCAGATCACGCCATTGCACTCCAGCCTTGGGCAACAAAGCGAGACTCTGTCTCAAAAACAAAAGGAATCTGGGACCCTTTCTTTCACCCACCTCACACATTTTATATTCAACTTGGACCACACAAACGTCCTCTTAGGAAATTTATTTCCTTCATGACGTCCCATACACTGTCTTGCACTACTTGAAGATGAAAAACATCCACTGTTCAGCATCAACCCCAACCCTCATTCTGTATGGAAGAAACTGATAGCTAGAAACTAGACATTTCATCCAGTGTTGTGAGACCATCAATTCCATTTTGTAAATGCTTGTTGTCCATGTACAGAGATCTCTAGGTCTGTGGTCTCTTCTACAGGGTCACTCCTCATTTGCTGCCACTTCTAAAGCAATGCTGGATTACAGGTAACCTTGAAAAGGACCACTTGATGTCCACTTTCATGTCCTCATGTATATTCTATTTCTTTTTTGTTTGGTTGGTTGATTTGGTTTTTTTTTTTTTTTTTTTTTTTTTTTTTGAGATGGAGTCTTGCTCTGTCACCAGGCTGGAGTACAGTGGCGTGATCTCGGCTCACTGCAATCTCTGCCTCCCAGGTTCAAATGATTCTCCTGCCTCAGCCTCCTGAGTAGCTGGGATTACAGGCGCGCACCACCATACCCAGCTAATTTTTTGGATTTTTAGTAGAGACAGGGTTTCACCATGTTGACCAGGATGGTCTTGATCTCCTGACCTCACGATCCGCCTGCCTTGGCCTCCCAAAGTGCTGGGTGTGAGCCACCACGCCCAACCTCATTACTTCTATTCAACATTTTCTATAGAAGTTAAAAAAAAAAAATACAACAAAACACAAGATTGTATAATATGAAACACCATATAACAAAAATATTGAAAAGAGAGAAGTAAAACTCTCTTTATTCAGAGAAAACATGATTGCGTACAAAATCCTAACCAATCTACATAAAAACCTACTAGAGCTAGCAAGTCAATCTGGCAAAGTTACAGGATAACAAAAATCAATTGCATTTCTTTATCCTAGCAACCAACAATTGGAATATTAAATTTTAAAAACAATACCATCTGTAATAGCAACAAAAATAAAAAATATTTAAGGATAAATTTAACAAAATATATGTAAAAGCTTATCCTTAAAATTTGTAACACATTGCTAAGAGAAAATTTTTAAAATTGTAAATGAATCCAGAGAGCCACCTTCTTCATTGATTGAAATACTCATTGTTAAAATTACCTCTCTAAACTGATTTATAGATTCAATGCAATCTCAATCAAAATCCTAGCAGACTTTCTTTTTTAGAATTGACAAACTGATTACAAAAATGTATGTGAAAAATTAAAGAACCCAAAGAAGAGTCAAAACAATTTTGAAAAAGAATAAAGTATAATATTGTTGTAAAGATAAACAAATAAATTAATGAAACAAAACAGAGAGTATGAAAGTAAATCCAGGCTGAGGAAGGCAGATTGCTTGAGCTCAGTAGTTCAAGACAAGCCTGGGTAACAAAGTGAGATCCTACATCTACCAAAAACACAAAAAATTAGCTGGGCATGGCGGCACATGCCTGTAAGTCCAGCTACCCGGGAGGCTGAGGCACAAGAATCACTTGAACCTGGGAGGTGGAAGTTGCAGTGAGTGGAGATCATGCCACTGCACTCTAACATGAGCAAAGAGCCAGACCCTGTCTCGAAAAAAAAAAAAAAAAAAAGAAAGAAAGAAAATAAATCCACACTTACAGGGTCAATTCATTTCAACTAACGCACCAAAGCATTTAAATGGGAAATAGAAAGTTTCTTCAACAAACGGCTATCTATATGGAAAAACTGGCTGTCTATATGGGAAAAAAAGGAACTTTGATCTATACCTCACAACATATACAATGACCAATTCAAGACAGATCATAAACCTAAGTGCAGAACTTAAAACTATTGAGCTTCTAGAATATATAGCAGAAAAGTATCCACAATCTTGGATAGGCAAAGATTTCTTAGGACATAAAAAAGCAAGATGTGCAAAAGAAAAAACTAACAAAATTGAGTGTATCAAAATTAAACTCTTCTGTTCATCAAACATCATCATTTAAAAAATGAATAGATAAGTTGCAGACTGGGAGAAAATGTTCACATACATATACCTTGGAAATAAATGTATCCAGAATATTGCATAAGTTCACAGCTCCTATGAATCAAGAATAAAAAGACAAACAATCCAATTTTTAAAAATGAGTGAAATTTCTGAACTTTCCCTTCACAATGGAAGATAGACAAATGGTCAATAAGCAAATAGAAAAGTACTCAACAGTGCTATTCATCAGAAAAAATGTAAATTAAAAGAATAACGAGACATCTCTACATACCCTGTGGAGCCAACAACAGTATTTGGAACAAATGAAACTCTGATTCTTTGCTGATGGGAGTGTAAAATGGAACAGCCACTTTGGAAATTGATCTGACAACTTCCTATAAAGTTCCTGTGAACACCCTATGACCCAGCAATTCTACTTCTAGGCATTTATTCAAGAGAAATGAACACATACATATATAAATACACTTCTAAAAGAATGTTCATAATAGATTTTTCTTTTACACTTTATGAGTCCATTTTCATGCTGCTGATAAACACATACCTGAGACTGGGCAATTTACAAAAGAAAGAGGTTTGTGAGACTCACAGTTCCACATGGCTGGGGAGGCCTCACAATCATGGCAGAAGACAAGGAGGAGCAAGTCACATCTTACATGGATAGCAGCAGGCAGAGACAGCTTGTGCAGAGAAACTCCCATTTTTAAAACCATCAGATATCATGAGACCCATTTACTATCACGAGAACAGCACGGGAAAGACATTCCCCCTTGATTCAATCATCTCCCACCAGGTCCCTCTCACAACACGTGAGAATTTTGGGAGCTAAAAGATGAGATTTGGGTGGGGACACAGAGCCAAACCATATCATTCCACTCCTGGCCCCTCCCAAATCTCATATCTTCACATTTCAAAACCAATCATGCCTTCCCAACTGTCCTCCCAAAGTCTCAACTCATTTCAGCATTAATTCAAAAGTCCACATTCCAAAGTCTCATCCAAGACAATGCAAATCCCTTCTGTCTATGAGCCTGTAAAATCAAAAGCAAGCTAGTTACTTCCTAGATACAAAGGGGTAACAGGCATCAGGTAAATACAGCCATTCAAAATGGGAGAAATTGGCCAAAACAAAGGGGCTACAGGCCCCAGCCAAGTCCAAAATCCAGCAAGGCAAATCTTAAAGCTCCAAAATGATCTCCTTTGACTCCAGGTCATGCTTATGCAAAAGGTGGGTTCCCATGGTCTTGGGCAGCTCTGCCCCTGTGGCTTTGCAGGGTGTGGCCTCCCTCCTGGCTGCTTTCACAGGCTGGCATTGATTGTCTGTGGCTTTTCCAGGCAAGCAGTGCAAGCTGTCAGTGGATCTACCACTCTGGGGTCTGGAAGACGGTGGCCCTCTTCGCAAAGCTCCACTAGTGGTGCCCCAGTAGGGACTCTGTGTGGAGGTTCTGACCCCACATTTCTCTTTCACACTGCCCTAGCAGAAGTTCTCCATGAGCTCTGCCTTCCCCCACATCAGCAAACTTCTGCCTGGGCATCCAGGCGTTTCCATACATCTTCCAAAATCTAGGAGGAGGTTCCCAAACCCCTATTCTTGACTTCTGTGCACTCCCAGGCTAACACCACGTGGAAGCTGCCAAGGCTTTGGGGTTGCACCCTCTGAAGCCACGACCCAAGCTCTACATTGACCCCTTTCATCCACAGCTAGAGCAGCTGGGATGTAGGCCACCAAGTCCTTAGGCTGCACACAGCACAGGGACCCTGGGCCCATGAAATCATTTTCTCCTAGGCCTCTGGGTCTGTGATGGGAGGGGCTGCCTGAAGACCTCTGACATGCCCTAGAGACATTTTCCCCATTGTCTTGAGGATCAACATTCTGCTCCTTCTTACTTATGCAAATTTCTGCAGTCAACTTGAATTTCTCCCCAGAAAATGGGTTTTTCTTTTCTATCATATTGTCAGGCTGCAAATTTTCCAAACTTTTATGCTCTGCTTCCGTTGTAAAATGGAATGCCTTTAACAGCATCCAAGTAACCTCTTGAATGCTTTGCTCCTTAGAAATTTCTTCTGCCAGATACCCTAAATCATCTCTCTCAAATTCAAAGTTCCACAAATCGCTAGGGCAGGGCAAAACGCCACTGGTCTCTTTGCTAAAACATAACAAGAGTCACCTTTGCTCCAGTTTCAACAAGTTCCTCATCTCCATCTGAGACCACCTCAGCCTGGATTTTATTGTCCATATCACTATCAGCATTTTGGTCAAAGCCATTCGACAAGTCTCTAGGAAGTTCCAGACTTTTCCACATTTTCCTCTCTTCTTCTGAGCCTCCAAACTGTTCCAACCTCTGCCTGTTACCCAGTTCCAAAGTCACTTCCACGTTTTTGGGTATCTTTTCAGCAACACCCCACTCTACCAGTACCAATTTACCGAATTAGTCCATTTTCACACTGCTGATAAATACACATTCCTGAGACTGGGCAATGTGCAAAAGAAAGAGGTTTATTGGACTCACAGTTCCACGTGGTTGGGGAGGCCTCACAATCAAGGCAGCCGGCAAGGAGGAGCAAGTCATGTCTTACATGGATGGCAGCAGGCAAAGAGAGAGCTTGTGCAGAGAAACTCCTGTTTTTAAAACCATCGGATCTTGTGAGACCCATTCACCATCATGAGAACAGCACAGGAAAGACCCGCCCCCATGATTCAGTCATCTCCCACCAGGTCCCTCCCACAACATGTGGGAATTATGGGAGCTACAAGATGAACTTCAGGTGGGGACATAGAGCCAAACCATATCATTCATGATAGCTAAAAATTGGAAACGACCCAAGTGACATCAAAGGAGAAAAGATTAAAGAAATAATATATCCATACAGTGGAATACAACTAAAAAAGTAGAATGCACTACTAATGTATGCAATAATATGCATGAATGTCAAAAATATTATACTGACTGAACAAAGAGAAACACTCAAGAGCACATATTGTGTGAGTCCAGTCAAAACTAATCTATAGTGAAAGATATTGTAACAGTGGTTGCCTTAAGGGGTGGGGACTGACTTGGAAGGAACATGAGCAAGCTTTCTGGAATGATGGAAATGTCCTGAAAATTGATAAGAATGTGGGCTTTATGGGTGTATGCAATTGTCAAAACTCATAAAGTGTACGTAAGATCTATGCATTTCCATGTATGTAACTATACCTCAAAAAATAAGTATTATAAGACATAGGAAGAAGCAGGAAAATAAATAATCAATATAAGCAGTAGAAGAAATAATCAGTAGAAACAGACCCACAGGTATCAGCAGGCAAAGACTTTAAAATAACCATTATATCTCTGCAGGAGCATTAAAAATAAAATAAAATAACTATTATGAATATGTTAAAGAAAAAGAAAAAATATATTTGGTTAATGAAAGGATAGAAAATTGAGTACAGAAACGGAAATTGTAAAAGAACCAAGAGGAAATTGAAGAATTGAAAAGTACATTATCTAAAATGTACTTTGAAAAATTTTTACCTATTAAAAAATCTACAACAAACTAGACACAGCAGAAGAAAGTACCACTTAACTCAAAGATTTGTCAGTAGAAGATATTCAAACTGGCTAGGCATGGCGGCTCACACCTATAATCCCAGAACTTTGGGAGGCCGAGGCAGAAAAATTGCTTGAGCCCAGGAGTTCAAGACCAGCCTGGACAATGTAGGGAGAGTGTGTTCTACAGTAAATTAAAAATTAGTAGGGCGTGGTGGTACATGCCTCTAGTCCCAGATACTTGGGAGGCTGAGGCAGGAGAATCACTTGAGCCTGGGAGGTCAAGGTTGCATTGAGCTATGATCACACAGCTGTACTCCAGCCTGGGTGACAGAGTGATATCCTGTCTCTAAAAAAAAAAAAAAGAAGGAAATATATATATATATGTATGTATACACACACACACACACACACACACACATATGCATACACACACGTATATAACAGCCCTAATTGGAATCTTGGAAGGAGAGAAGAAACAGACGAGTATAGCAGAAAAAAATGTTTAAAGAGATAAAGGTGGAGAATTTTTCAAAATTGATGAAAGACATACACTCACAAAATCAAGAATTTCACTCCACACAGCATACAGCTAGACTCTATTTCTCAGCCTTCCATGACCAGTCTGGCCAATAAATGTAGGCAGAAGTTTTGTGTGCCACCTCCAGATCTCGCCCTTGTCTAACATAGGTTAAGATATACCATAGCAACAAACTCAAAATCTCAGAGCCTTTATTTCTCACTTAAACAGTCTAAGCCAGTCAGGAGCGGTGGCTCACGCCTATAATCCCAGCACTCTGAGAGGTCAAGTTGGGCAGATCACTGGAGACCAAGAGTTCAAAATCAGCCTGACCAACATGGTGACATCCCGTCGCTACTAAAAATACAAAAATTAGCCGGACATGGTGGCAGCTGCCTGTAATCCCACCTGCTGGGGAAGAAGCTGAGGCAGGAGAATCGCTTGAACCAGGAGGCAGAGGTTGCAGTGAGCTGAGCTCGCTGGGTAACAAAGCGAGATTCCACCTCAAAACAAACAAACTGAAAACCAATCCCAGCAACTCTCCAGGAAACCTGTCTGCCACATATTGGCTTAGCATCCCAGGATGCTTCCGTATTATGGAACCTCCAAATCAATCACTACAATGGGGAGGGAAAATATGAAGCAGATGTTGGTTCTTAAATGCTTCCACCTAAAAATGGCATGTGTCACTTTTCCTTGGTAAAAGCAAGTCACATGGACCCTTAACTTCAAGAGGCCAGGAAATATAGTCCTTCCATCTGCCTGGAGACAAAGAAAAGTGACAAATACTAGTGCAGGGCAGTCATATCTATCACATCCCTTAATGCACATCTTGTGTGAATCGCTCCTAGTTGGAGTCAAGTGGTTCCTGTCATTGACCCACGTTAGTCTGTGGTGTGAGCAAGAAATACAGTTATCTCTCTGTATCCATGAGGGATTGGCTCCAGGACCCCCATAGATATCAAAATTCACGGATTCTCAATTATTTTATATAAAACGACATATGACCTATGCATGTCCTCTCATATACTTTAAATAATCTCTGAATTACTTATAATACCTAATACAATGTAAATGCTATGCAAATAATTGTGGGTTTTGTTTTTGTTTTTGTTTTTTAGACAGAGTCTTGCTCTGTGGCATGCAGTGGCGCGATCTTGGTTCACTGCAGCCTCCACCTCCCAGGTTGAAGCAACTCTCCTGCCTCGGCCTCCCAAGGAGCTGGGGTTACAGGCATGTGCCACCATGCCCAGCTAATTTTCATATTTTTAGTAGAGACAGGGTTTCGCCATGTTGCCCAGGCTGGTCTCAAACTCCTGACCTCAAGTGATCCACCTGTCTTGGCCTCCCAAAGTGCTAGGATTACAGGCGTGAGCCACCGCAAATAATTGCTATATTGTGTTCTTTTATTGTTTGTTTTTCAAATAGTTTCAATCCATGGTTGGTTGAACCCATGGATGCAGAACCCGTAGATGTGAAGGGCCAGCCTCTGAAATTTGGGCATTAGCAGAGAAGCTAGCACAATGCTTTGCACAACACCTAGTCCATAATAAGCTCTTAATTAATGTTGTTATTGTTATTCCAATTTATTGCTACTCTTCTTCCAGGTATTGCTATTCCAATTTCGTCTTAGCTGTATATTTATCTGCTGAAAAGGAGTCTGCCCTCAAAACCACAGGACCCTAAGAGATACCCTAAGTGGCTGGGCATCTCATGTATCTTTTTCTCAAAACCATCCGCAAGTTTCCTACTTTGTGGGCAGCTGAATTGGAAATATGGGTTTCTAGGATCACAGACAGCATGGCGTAAAGAAAAGAGCATTTGAACTAGGAGACAAGATCAGTTTAATTCAACACACATTCATGGAGCACCTTCTGTATGTACCAGGTGCTAGGGCCACAAAGGAGTGTGAGACTGGATCCCTGCTCTCTAGGAGCTCACACCTCTGCATGAATGATGGACTAGCAAACAATTCAACAAAACATGACACGTGCAGTAATGAATATAAACCAGAACAGGAGAGCCACACGGCCTGAGTGATGTGACTTAGGATGTGTTACTTAACTGCCCTGGGCCTCATGGATAGTGAGATGGGGTAGATCATTTCTAGCTCCTGAAATACTAACATTTACAATTCTCAAAGCCCTGTGAAGTCAGCAGGGCAACTATTATTCCAACTTTATAGACAGATGGAAAGCCTAAGGTCAGAGAGGTTTCATATGGCAGCCGGAGTTACACAACTGCTTGCTGGTAGAACCAGACCCAGATCCAGGCAGGCCTTGGGACTGCGTAGAGTGCGTCTACTCCAGGCTGCCTTGGCAGAGAGCAGGGAATCTCTGATGGGCGTGGCAAGGGGCTTTCTTGTTACTCCCAATTTGAATTGCATACTTACAGTTTGGAGCTGGCCACAGACCAAGAGGAAAGAGGCAGGTACCTCTCCACCCGCTCCTGGTGCAAGCACTCAGCAGAGAGTGGGCATTTCTGAAAACCAGGTCACCTCTCACAGAACAACACAGTGATATGATATGGACAGGATTTTCCCAGTGATCACAGGACCCTTCAAATGCCGACCCCAGTGACTGCTGACAACATTCCTGGGCCTGGCTTCCTCTCAGCTGTCTCCTCATCACTGGGCTTAGTGTGTGATGTAAAGGACACTCGGGAGATGAAGGCAGCTTTCCCTCAGCACTCCTGGACTTTTGGGCCACCCCACCCTCAACCCATCCAGCATGTGCATGCTGAGGGAATATGAATGAGCTCATTTAACATAAGCAAGGCGTTCGTGTTGGCTGTGCCTCTGGAATCATGCCATGCCACCAAAGCCAAGAAGATGAGGCTCTGGACAATAGCCAGCCATCGCTACCTCCCACCATGGCAAATAGTTCACAGAGGACACTCCAGGCGATCTGATTATCACACACAGCAATTTTTGAGCATCTGCTATGTGTACTACAAAGAGACCAAGAACGGAGTCCCTGCCATCTCGGGGCCACTGTGCAGAGGCTTATCATCAGATGACAGGAGAGGTCAGCTGACATAAAGAGAAGAGTCACAAGATGACAAGCCACACAGACACAGGGTCATGTAAGAGGCTCAGTCTTAAGAGGCAGAGACGTTGGGCAAAGGGAGTGGTCATGAGTGCTGTTGCTGCCAGGGAGGCATTCCAGGGAGGCTGGAACTGGACCTTAAAGGAAGGACAGAAGTCATTCCTCACATCACGAACTCTCCATGGGTAATTCACATGAATGTCGTGTGATGAAGATAAAGACATCCAGAAAAAGAATTGCCCGTGGGCATGTAGATTTCCTTTCCCAGGGTGGACCCTTCTCAGCCACTGACACACACAAACACTTCCCACCCTTCCTCCCCAGAGCTGGCCAGCGCAGCAGGCAGCTCGCCTGCCACACATGCAGCTGCCCGAGTGCACTGTGGGGATGGGTCTGGGTTCAAATCCTGGCTTTGCCACCTCCCAACTGTGTACTACGGGGCGAGTCCTGTAGCCGATGAGCTGGGCTGATCATTCTGACCTGGCAGGGCTGTGAGGAAGATGCATACAACACTAGTTAATCCTCTAGGACAGAACCAAATGCTACCGCCCAGTTAAACTTCTTAAAAAGTCTTTCCTAGCGCCGGGCGCAGTGGCTCATGCCTATGATCCCAGCACTTTGGGAGGCCGAGGCAGGAAGATCACCTGAAGTCAGGAGTTTGAGACCGGCCCGGCCAACATGGCAAAACCCCATCTCTACTAAAAATATAAAAATTAGTCAGGCATGGTGGCACTCACCTGTAGTCCCAGCTACTCAGGAGGCTGAGGCAGGAAAATCACTTGAACCCAGGAGGCAGAGGTTGCAGTGAGCCAAGATTGCACCACTGCACTCCAGCCTGGGCGATACAGTGAGGCTCTTTCTCGGAAAAACAAATCAATAATAAAATAAAATAAAACCCAAAAGGCACAGGTTACCCATTCTCTGTCCTCTCACATTGCTTCCCTGAACCCACAGGGCTGGAGGAAAGCAGGGCTTTGAAGCCCTCGGCCACGTGGTTCTCAGGACCCTGGCAAGGTAGTTTACTCACCTTTGGCAGCATGACCTGCCTCCAGCATTTCTGCGAGAATTAAGGGAGCTGCCATACATAAAGCAAAAAGTACTGAGGCTTTTGAACTTCGCTGTCTTTTAGGGGTGGATACTGGTGAGAAACACAGGCTTATACGTAACTGAGAACAGGTGGGAGTGTGGGACTCCCACTCGAGAAGCGGCAGCAGCTGACCACTTCCTCAACCCTCAACCCCTCACAGCCACCCCTACAGGCCCACCACCACCAGCTGAATTCCCTTAAGTACTTTATTGTATACTCAGATCCCCAACTGGCCTCCCAGTGACAGCAAAATATAAAACCACAAACCACCTGTATTTTACAAAGTATCTGGAAAGCATGCAGAAAATGTAACAAACCCAAGTTGCAGGTTTTGTCTGAAGACTATAAAACCAGTACTAGGACTGCGCAGAGCACAGCAGGACCCGGTTTCTCTCTCCGAGCTATTTTCTGAAAATGGGCCAGGACCCAAATGCACGCACTGGGCTCCCAGGCAGGCCACCCACATCTCATTCGTCCGGGAACATCAGGAGGCCAGAGAGGCCCGGGATCCACTGCAGCTTGGTGCTGGAGCCTCAGGTGTGTGGGGTGGAGAGTGTGGAGCCCCTACAGGCCCGAGGGCACTGCCTGCCAACCCCATGCCCCCACCACTTCCTCCCCAAGCAGATCAAGGGGGATAGGAAGAGGCCATAAGACCTTCACAAACTCTTTTCCAGCTCAGTGTGAACACCACCTAATCTTCCCGTTCACTTCATTCCATCCGGCCCCAATGCAGAATAAACCATCCCTTGACTGTGTTCCAGAATGTTCTAGCACTTTCTGAGCTGTTTCCTCTGCTCTTTGTGTGCTTCTTAGGGGATAAGGCCATAGATCCCCCATGCCTGGTGTGGTGTCTGGCTTGTGGTAGGTGTGAATAAACATTTGTCATCTTGAGGTGACTAGCAATGAAGGAGCTGGAATGGCCACCTAAGAATACCTTAAAGGCTTAGCAACATGAAATGATGCCCTGAGGCCAGAAGGTGCATTTTTTCATCCTCACGCACCGCTATCTGCTGCACTAGAACAGGTGAATTTTGTGGTGGTCCCCACAGACTGGCACCCAGAGATGTGCCCCTCGCTATCCCTCCCCAAGCTCTGACTCTGGAACAAATGGCAGCAGACTTCTCTGGACACGAGTTATTAACTCTTTATTCCGTTAGTGACCAATACAACAGCACCACGGACAGAGCAGGGGCCCTGCCTGAGAGCCTAGGCAAGGCAAAGAAGGGGGACGCAGGGGACCTCTGGGGCCCAGGGCTGGCCTGGCCTAGGTAAGGGGGAAGCTTTCCTAGCCTGCCTCCGCTGGCAGCCATGAGAGAAACCACTGGGGGAGCGGGGCTACTGAGTGAACAGTCAAACCACCTGTCAATGCCCCTCCTTCCCCAGAGCACCAGGGCTGCCGTGAGGAGAGGGCTTCTAGGGGGCCAGAGAGAGATCTGTGGGGTGGCTCAGGGTGGACACTGAGCTTCAGAGGGGACAGTGTCTGTGCGTGCGTGTGCGTATGCATGTGTGTGTGTGCGTAGGTGGACAGATGCCTACACTACTTAGCATATGGGATTTAACTGCTGAGCCACATGACCTGCCTGGAGACAAAGGAGGCCAGGAACCAGGGACTCAGAGTGCCAGGGCCTGGGAGAGGGGCCTGGGGCAGAGGCCACCCACCCCACTGCTTCGTCTTGCAGAGGGCAGGCGGCTCCGCTGGAGGCAGGTCTCCGGCAGACACCTCCCACAGGCCTGGGGGGAGGGGCCACCTCTGGCCCGACCCACCTCACGTATAGGCCATCTTGCTGCACACCCAGGGCCGGGTCATCAGACACTCCGTCGACACCAGCCTGGTGGGCTCCACGAAGACGCACTCCCCTGGACCCGCGATGTTGAACCTGTGGCCAGGAGAGAAGATCAGGCGTTTATGATTTGGGACATTCAGCCCAAAACCCAGTGGCAGGGGAGGCCATGGAGGCCCTGAGGCCTATCCCTCCCTCACTTCATCACTGGAGCTGCCTTCTAGGACATTTGTGCTGACAGACTGTTCTAGCTTGGCATCCCATTGTCTTCCTACTCTGTGCACCGTAGCTTCAGCCACCCCGGCACGCCACTCAGATACCTCCTGGACACACACACTTCCCCATTCTCCATGTCCTTGCAGAGTTGGCTCACAGGTCCCAGGCTCCATGACACCCCGTTCAGGGCCACTGTGCCCACCCGACCTCGCCACAGTCCCCTGCCTGCTCTGTGGGGCTCCCACAGCCCCCTGGGGCCTCTACCTGTCTGTCCACACAGGTCCCCAAAGCAGCCAGCTCCTGAGCAGCGAGCTCTGTGTCCTCTCATCTTGGCCCCCTGCAATGCGCAGAGTTGAGCACACAGGAGGGGCTCCGCAGAGCTGGCTGAAGTCAGCTACCCCTCACAGGTTAGGGGCAGGCGGCAATAACCCCAATATGGGCTAACTGAGGCTGTGTTGCCCAGGAACTCATTGACGTCACACACAGATGTGTGCGGTGGGAAGATTCCCCCCTACCTAAAATCACCCCTTTCCAGCCTCAGAGGTTTCTTCTTAACCTTAGTTCTTCACCCATACCTCCGACCCCTGCCAAGGTTGGAGGTAGACCCTCACAACAGAGGGCATTGGAAGGACCCCAAGAAGGAGTGCAAGGGAAAGAACCTCTGCGGTGTGTGAGAAATGTGGCCAAAGGCCCCTTGGTTGCCAGGTGGTCAGGACGCCACAGACCCCAACCTGCAGGGCTCTGAGAGCAAGAAGCTTCCAGAAAGGCAGGGAGAGGAGTGGAAAGTGCAAGACCTGTTCAGCCACTCTGAGAGCAGACCTGAGAGGCGGACAGGAAAGGGGGTGAGAAACAGAAGGGGCACTGAGGTCAGAGTAAGGGGCAAAAATGAAGAGTGCTTGAGTAAGGAGGAGGAGGGGAAGCATCATGAACGCCCCGGGCGTGACTGCCTAAGCCACCCTCAGGTGGGAGCGCAGCTGATGGCCACCTCTGGCAACCAGGAGGATCGGAGGGTCTCGGACGCCCTTCTGCTTTAGCCCCTGCCTTGGGGACGCTCACGTGTCATCATCATCGGGTTGGGAGCTGTGTTCCCCACCCCACCCCATGCCCTCCCGCTGGCACCTCAGAGCCCATTCCTCTAGCCACAGGGTCTGTTCTGAGGGTCCCACTCCCCTGTATGCACTTCCCTGCATTTCTCTAGACCTAGACCACTCCTTTCCCCACGCCCCACACAGTCCCCACTGTACTGCCACAGCCACACATCTGCCACCCACTCCACCCACGACCATCACCCCCACACCACACACCAGACCCTGCATCACACACTCATTTCCACACCACGTGAGTCTTACAAAACCACCACGGCACACGCCACCACCTCAGCAGTGCCCCCTCCATCAAGAGATGCGTTTGCCTGGAAAATGTAGCCTAGAACACTTCCGGGTGCCTGCCTTCAGATCCCCTTTCTTCCACAGCTACGTTGCTTAGGTGCCAAGTGGCTGCCCAGGACGGAGGCGCATCTCCCATCCTCCCTTGCGGCCAGGTGTGGCCATGTGACTAAGTTCTGGCCAATGGGGTGAGGCCATCCAGGGCCCTCCCTCCCGCTCGCTGTCCCGCTGGGGCTGAATGGGATGTGGTTGTGCCAGAGTGGAGCTGAGGAGCACCAGGCTGCATAGATGGGGACTCAAGGGTGGAGAGACCCTGGGCCAGACACTGGGAAGCTCCGATGGCTTCACAGGGCAGAGCCACCAAGCCAGGCTGGACTTTTGTGAGAGAGGGAGAAGTACAGGCATTTTCATGACTGGGTCTCTGGCGCACGCTGCGGGACCCCGAGACTAGTATCTCTAGCTAGCACAAAACCAAGGGCTTCTCTCTTCGGGAGCTGTGTCCAGGGGGTGAGTCAGGCCTTTCTCAGACTAAGCTCGGTGGCCAGAAGATGAAGCCTCAGCTCACGTGTCTGGATCAAACGGGTCCCCGTTGACCCAGTGGAATTCGTCCCCAACTCTGCGTAGTCCAATCCAGGGCTCCCTCCGCGTGAACTTGAACATAAATTCCTGCACCGAGGAAAGAGGGACACCTCAGGGTCAGATGCGGTCTCCTGACTGCTGTCACATCCCAAGACAAACCTCAGCTTGGAAGATACTGGCTCTCGGGAGGTACAGACGCCAGGAGAGTGACTACTGTCTCGCTGCATCCCGAAAGTGAGGAGCTAGGCTTACAGGGTCCTCTGCAGTCACACTGCCAGAGTTCGGCTCTGAGCTGCTCCTGACCTCACAGCAATTGCCTCCGACAGCTTGAAAGGGACCCTGGCTCTGTGTGCAAGCCCACTGGCCAGGAAGGCCGTACAGGGCTTGCCCTCCTAGCTCAGCAGGCCAGCATTCCGGATTTGCAGGAAGCTTGAGGATTGCCCACTGGATGGAGGATCTGGGACAAATCTCAATGCTCAGGTTGGTTGTCCTACCTGCAAATTTCTGGGACTTTCCCTGCAGACTGGGGATATCATACTGTGTATCAAAGGGAAACAGAAGTGATTTTTAGATTATCTTCTATTTTGGTTAACACCACTGTTAACCTCAAAATCCAAAACGGCCAATAGACTCCATTAATTGTGTTTCTTTCACGTTTCTGTTGCTAAAACTGTTTTGGATGTTAAATGAGAGACCATATCCTGATTTGGATCTTTAGAAAATGACAATGTGTTTTTACATTTCACAATGCATTTATAATTTGTAATTCTTTTTTCCTTTTTTTTTTTTTTTTTTTTTTTTTTTGAGACAAAGTCTCGCTCTGTCGCCCAGGCTGGAGTGCAGTGGCGCGATCTCGGCTCACGGCAACCTCCGCCTCCCGGGTTCACGCCATTCTCCTGCCTCAGCCTCCAAGTAGCCGGGACTACAGGCGCCTGCCACCACTTCCAGCTAATGTTTTTCTTTTTTTTTTTTTTTTTGTATTTTTAGTAGAGACAGAGTTTCACAGTGTTAGCCAGGATGGTCTCGATCTCCTGACCTCGTGATCTGCCCACCTCGGCCTCCCAAAGTGCTGAGATTATAGGCATGAGCCACTGCACCTGGCCAATTCTTTTTTTCTTAAGAAACAAGTCTTGTGGCTGGGCACAGTAGCTCACACCTGTAATCCCAGCACTTTGGGAGGCCTAGGCAGGTGGATCACTTGAGGCCAGGAGTTCAAGCCCAGCCTGGCCAACACAGTGAAACCCTGTCTCTACTAAAAATACAAAAAGTAGCTAGGCGTGGTGGCGCGCGGCTGCAGTCCCAGGGACTCAGGAGGATGAGGCATGAGAATCGCTTGAACCCAGGAGGCAGAGGCTGCAGTGAGCCGAGATTGCACCACTGTACTCCAGCCTGGGCGACAAAGTGAGACTGCCTCAAAAAAAAAAAAAAAGGAAAAGAGAGACAAAGTCTTGCTATGTTACCCAGGCTGGCCTTGAACTCCTGGGTTCAAGTGATCCTCCTGCCTCAGCCTCCTAAGTAGCTGGGACTACAGGCACGCTCCACCATGCCCAGCTAATTTTCCTTTTACTTTTTGTAGAGCTAGGGTCTTACTGTGTTGCCCAGACTAGCTTCCAACTCCTGGGCTCAAGTAATCCTCCCGCCTCAGCCTCCCGAGTAGCTGGTACTAGAGGTGTATACCACATCACCAGCTTTATAATTGGTAATTCTTATGGTTTATAATACTAAGTGACCTCAACCAGTGGGCCTTGCATTGAAATAGGTGGCCTTGGCAATGGAAGTGGAAACTGGAGCCACTCATTGACCTGCTCAGACCGTGAGGTCTTCCTGCACCCCCAGTGGTTATGCAGCAGGGGGTGGCTTTGGAGACGTGTCACAGGGAACACTGCATCCTTTAGGGTGTGACTGTCCCCTAGAGTCAAGGTTGGGGGCCCTGAAGGTCCCTTCCCCCGCCCCCCTTCACCTCGGCACACTCACCAGCTCCTTCTGGCTCTGAATCACAGCCAGCACTGCCTCGTGGGTGTGACAGTACTGCCTGCCTGTGTTCCAGTCTCTGGGTTCCTCAGAAAAGAAGTAACACTTCCTTCCGTAGAGCAGCCAGTCCTCTGGGCAGGGCGCTTCGCACTTGATGCAGCCCTTGGAAGCTGCAGGGAAGAGACCGGCTTGGCCCTGCCCGCCCCACTCCCCGGCCATAGTCCCACTCTGCTTTCTGTGGCTCCCTCCCCTGCCTCAGCTTTGGCATCCTCCAGGGACACTGCAGGTGTGGCTGTCCTCTCCAGTGAGCACCTCTCCTGGTGCCTGGAGGTAAAAGGGTGGCCACTAAATGAATGAGAAAGGGGACAGTGACGTCACCGCAAGGGGACATGACAGCGGTGCAGCCACTGGGTTAGGATCTCCTCTGTCTCCAAACTCCCAGAGGCATGGAACGCCAGAAACTCAGACTGGGAAGAGACCTGGCAGCTATGTGTCCTCTCTTTCCAGCTAGGCCAGGTACCAACAGCAGGACAGACGGCCTGCTATCATTAACCATGCCCACATTAGCTACCGAGGCTGCCATTCCACCACTGAACTGCTGGGAAGTTCTTTTCATTTTTTATTTTCTTAACCCCCTTGCTGTTAGTGTGCATGGAAAGTTCTTAAATGTTGAGTCCCAACCTGTCCCCCGGTGACCGAGACCTGCTGGTCTACGATCTGGTCTCTGGAGTGACCTAGAGACACCCGTTCTGTCTTCTACCCCCTACTCAAAGAAGCACACCAGCCTCCCTCATCCAGGTTGAAACAGATGCCATCTCTCCCAAGATTCCTGGCAAGGGTTGCTCTCCATCCTGCCTGTTCACTGCAATGTCCCCAGGTTACCACCGAATCGCTGCCACCAGGACAGACCGGGACACATCAGATGTGGCTCTACCAGCAGCAACAGTGACCACCATGCTGTCTTCCAGTTGTCACGGGATCTCCAGTCTGCAGACTGCTTCCATGAACAGATCGGTGGGTATGTGCATACATGGACTTTTCTGGGAAGGTAGCCCGGAGCTTTTCAAAGGGCCTCCTTGCCAAATGGAATTAATCCACAATCTTAGATTGTTTTCATATGATCTGATTCTAAGCCAGGTCTCCCCCAGTGTCAGAACATATGAAAATAACTTCTTAAATCCAAATGCAGAACCTTATATTTATTTCTTCCACATTTATCTCATTCACTCTGGCTCATCATTTGAGTTTTTCAAGATACATTTTAATCTTGATTTCTTTCACCCATCTGTCATGTGGGATTGTGTTTTTGGATTGTGTCAGCTGCAAATTCCATAAGCATCCTTTTTGTTTGTTTTCATACAAGTGATTGATTAAAATGTAGACCAGGACAGAGCCAAGAACAGGCCTCTGGTACTCAAGACCCTAGGGATCTCCAGCCACACAGACACCAATTCATTCATCGACACCCCCTGGGCATATATATCTGTTCAATGAGATGCAAGTCCACCTGGGAGTACTAACCATGGTGTGGCTGCATCTCACATCTCAACTGCTTTTCCGCAAGGATCTCCTAAGACACTGTTGTGCTTTATTGAAATCATATTAGCTATGTCTACACATTCTCTGGCCTCCCAACCTAGTAAGAGGATAAAAGAAAACAGATGTAAGAGGATAAAAGAAAAGTGATTTAATTTGTAGGAATTACTCTAGGTGAATTTAAGCTAGACCCAGTGGTTACCCTTTTTTGTTTGTTTGTTTGTTTAAGACAGAGTCTCTTCTGCCGCTCAGGATGGAGTGCAGTGGCACAATCTCAGCTCACTGCAACCTCTGCCTCCCGGGTTCAAGCGATTCTTCTTCCTCAGCCTCCCGAGCAGCTGGAACTACAGGTGCACACAATCATGCCCAGCTAAATTTTGTATTTTTTGTAGAGACAGGGTTTCACCATGTTGGCCAGGCTGGTCTCAAACTCCTGACCTCAAGTGATCCACCCACCTTGGCCTCCCAAAGTGCTGGGATTACAGGCTTGAGCCACTGCACCCGGCTGCCATATCCATTTCTAAACACTCAGAACCCCTGTCCTTGTCATACAAGCCCTATAGGGGAGGGTTTGGTAGGAATTGATAATCTTGGTGGACTTTCCCCCCATTTTATGGATTCCACCTCTGGTCTTATGGCATTTCTCAAAGATCAAACACAGAGGCACTAATATCATTTTTGGAAACCCTTCAGAACCTACAATACACTTGTATTTGAATCTCTTAAAAGTAATCAGATTCCCTGTTCATATAGCCTCACACGTTCTTAGTTGCAGTTTCTACCTTTTTCATTTATCCAACCCGGTCAGTTCCACACACACTCTACGTTTCTCAGGCCTCTCCCACTTAGAATGTTCTATTCCCTTGATAGGGTCCAGAATATGCCACCCTAAAATATGCCACTTTGACATATGGATCATTTTAAGCTGAAGGCAATTCAGAATCAACAAGAAGAGTTCTCTACCCTCTCATCTGCCAGAAGGTAGGGCATAAATTTCCCTTTGGGGAGGGAGCTGCCCTACTCCCCATCCCTCACCCCATACCCTCCCATACCCCCACTGCCCACCCTAAACCAGGGAGGGAAGAGTGACTCATCACCAAACATGCCAAGGAATCAACACCAAGATTAGTTTGTATAAGCAAACCTTATTAAAATAGCCTTTATCTCCTGTTGTTCCTCCGTGTGTTTCCTAGTCACTTCCCTTAATTTACCAGCCCTTGAAACCCAAGCCCTCTTTCCTTTGTTAAAAAGGTATGAAAGCCCCTGAGTCTAAATTCTTCTTTGAGTTTCACTTATTATCTGTGAACTCCCATGAACATAAATATTAAGAAACATCGGGTACCTTTTCTCCTGCTAATTTATCTTTGATAGTTTAATTTACAGGCCCCTAGACACTGAACTTAAGAGGGCAGAGGAAAAGCTTTTTCCTCCCTAGCACTCTCTACCTCCTAATCTCTGGGAAGCTCCTATTCATTCTTCAGGGTTCAGTGTACATGTGTTTTCCTTCTGGGAAGCCACTGGGCAGTAATACCTCTATTACTGCACTTACCTGTGGACACAGGAGACAGTGTCATATTCGTCTTCTTTTTAACCCTAGCACTTAGCCCAGAGCTTAGCACACAGCAGCACTCAATAAATGTTTGCTGACTGAATGTGATGTGTGGTGTTTTTTTTTGTTGTTGTTGTTTGTTTTGTTTTGTTTTTTTTGAGACGGAGTCTCTCTCTGTCGCCCAGGGTAGAGTACAGTGGTGTGATCTCAGTTCACTGCAACCTCTGCCTCCCAGGTTCCAGCAATTCTCCTGCCTCAGCCTCCCGACTAGCTGGGATTACAGGCACCCACCACCACAGCTAGCTAATTTTTGTACTTTTAGTAGAGACGAGGTTTCACCATGTTGGCCAGGCTGGTCTCAAACTCCTGACCTCAGGTGATCCACCCACTTCAGCTTCCCAAAGTGCTGGGATTACAGGCGTGAGCCACTGTGCCTGACTGAATATGATCCTTATTCCCAAACCATCTCCTCCAAGCACTGTCTTCCTAACCTACCCCAAGTTTGTTCTGAGTTCTCACAGCACTTAAAAAATAATACCTAAGTAACATCTCCACTCTACTTGCATGGCTTAATAAAGGGGACATGTATAGTCTGTGTGTGAATATATTATTGTAAGCTAAAATCTCAACAACTGACACTATGTATTTTCTACTTACTTAGTCCCCCACAGGATTCTTGGAATGTCTAGAATCTTTCTTTAACTAATTAGATGTGCTTTTAACAAGGAGTGTGCAAATTGAATTGCATAAATGCTCTGACATGCATGCTCACCCAAGATGCTCATCACCACCAAGATGGCGAACAGAAGGACCGCGATGGCACCCAGCAGGAGACGTGTGGTGGTGTCTAGGAGAAGAGAGAGGGGTTCAACATCCCACCGCCTGTCCCACTGCCATCCCACCACCAGCCCCATATCCTGCTAATGAGAAACAGGGGGAGGTGGAGCCCAGCAAACTGTGTTTTGTTGTTGTTGTTTTGAGACGGGGTTTCACCGTGTTGGCCAGGCTGGTCTCGAACTCCTGACCTCAAATGATCTGCCTGCCTCAGCCTCCCAAAGTGCTGGGATTATAGGTGTGAGCCACAACACCCAGCCAACAAGCTGTGTTTAAACAAGCCCTCCAGGTGATTCTGATGCAGGCTGGAGTTTGCGACCCACTGCTGTAGAGCGCAGTTCTGATTCTGTGACTCCCCAGCTTAAAACCCTCCCTGCCGGGCTACCCACTGCTCACAAAATCTTCAGTGATGGTCAGAGCTTTCCACCTTGAATCTCCTGCTCTTCTCTATGCGGTCGCAGGTTTCAGCCACATGGGTTCCTCAAAATAACCCATTCAGCCCTCACAGCCCTGCTACTGAATCTTTGCTCCCGAAGTCTCCTCCTCCACCTCCTCCATAGATACTTTCTAAAACTCGCCCACCTCTACACCATCCGTCCTCTTCCTGATCCTCTGGGTTCTCCCTTTGTTATTTTCATTTATTTATTTTATTTTGTTATCATTTAATATTCTCATTTTATATTTAATGAGAGAAACCTTTTAGACTTTAAACCTAGGGTATTTTAAGAGTTTTTTTAAGTTGTGATGAAAATATATAACATAAAATTTGCAATTTTAACCATTTTTTAGTGTACGGTTAGTGGCATTAAGTACATTCACAATGTCGTGCAACCATCATCACTGTCTGTTTACAAACTTTGTCATCATCCCAGACAGAAGTTCTGTCCCCTTAAACAACTCCCATCCCTTCCTCTCCCCAACCCCTGGCAACCACCCTTCTCCTTTCTGTCTCTATGAATTGGACCACTCTAGGAAGCTCATATAAGAGGAAACATCCAGTATTTGTCCTTTTGTGTCTGGTTCCTTTCACAGCATGTTTTCAAGGCTCATCCATGTTGTCACATACGTCAGAACTTCATTCCATCTTAAGGCTGAATAATGTTCCATTGTATAGCAAGACCACGTTGTGTTTATCCATTCGTCTGTTGGTAGACATTTGGGCTGTTTCCACCTTTTGGCTATTGTGAATAATGCAGCTAAGAACATGGTGTTTGAGTATCTGTTCAAGTCCTTGCTTTCAATTCTTTTGGGTATATGCTTAGGAGTGGAGTTGCTGGATCACATGGTAGTTTTATTTGTTTTGTTTTTTTATTAAAGAACACTTATTTATTTTTACCAAAACTTTATCTTGAGGACATGGCTAAACTGTGTTTCCACCCTCCCCCACTCAACTTGAAGAAGGGTTACTACAGTGAATGTTATGCACTCCAGCTGAATGGACTGGAACCCAGTTGGAGACTGAAGGACTGGAACCAACATTAACTGACAAAGAACAACTTCCATCTAAATCATCATAAAAATGTTTGAGTAAAAAAAAAAGAAAGAAAAGGAAAAAAGAGGGGGTAACAGGGTTTCTGGTTGAACAAGATCCTCACATTTCATCTAATACAGTCAATCTTGGCTAGAGTATAACAAAGTGGAAAAACAGGATTACTATGATACAAAACTTCCACTACAGCATGCTGTACACACCCGTGTTCCAAGCCCACCCCATCCCCTAATGCTTCCAACACAGTTATTTCTCAGCCTGTTGAGCCCGCCGATGAAGAAGCATGTAGGTCTTCTCTTTAATCCAGTCTTTTTTTATAAGGCTGGTATGTCTGGGTATCAGCTCGGTAAACCAGGCAGCTGAGGTCTGCCAGATCATTGATGAAATCAAACAACTGACTGATGTCATATGTGATAGAGGGACTGTTGGGATTCATTCTTTTCACATGTCTTCATACATTTCACAAACGCCTTCCATGCATTCATTCACAGATTCGTAGTCAGCATAAGTTCTGCCTTCTGGCCTCTTGGTAGTCTGTACCAGCAAAATGGTGTGAGACATCGCGCCAAACTCTCTTCATTACAGCCGCTGCCGACACCACCTCCACTCCCAGTAGTAGTTCTTTCTGAGGAACCACTAACTCCATCACTGGTTGCATAACTTTACATTCTCACTAGCAATAGACGAGGGTTCCAGTTTCTCCACATCCTCACCAACACTTGTTGGTTTGCATTGTTTTGATTAAGGCCCTCCTAGCAGGTGTGAATGCCCTTTACAACTTTGTTTGGATTTTTTTTTTTTTTTTTTTTTTTACCATCTTAACCATTAAGTGCATAGTTAAGTGCAGTTACATTGTTGTGCACCCATTTTGAAAGTGTTTTTTTAGTCAATGTTATACATAAATCATAGATGAAAACAGTGTCTCTGCAGTTCAGTGTTTGTCCATAAACTGTTACTTGTCCATCATGATAAAAGTGCCGAAATTGAGAGGAAGAATCTGTAGCAATTCAGCATTACCCGCTATCCAAGTGCTTGTTGCTCGTTATTCATTTGTATTGTATTTTACAAAGGATTTTGGAAAGCAATTTGTTTCCTTCACCAAGGATAGTCTGAAAAGCAGATTTAAGGAATCAAGAAATTCTAATAGGCTTCATTTAAAAAATAATAGTGCAGAGCGCAGTGGATCGCGCCTGTAATCCCAACACTTTGGGAGGCTGAGGCAGGCAGATCACTTGAAGTCAGGAGTTCGAAACCAGCCTGGCCAACATGGTGAAACCTTGTCTCTACAAAAATTACAGAAATTAGCCGGGTGTGGTGGTGTGTGCCTGTAATCCCAGCTACTCGATAGGCTGAGGCAGGAGAATCGATTGAACTCAGGAGACGGAGGTTGCAGTGAGCCAAGATCACATCGGTGTACTCCAGTCTGAGTGACAAAGCAAGACTCTGTCTCCAAAAAATAGTAATAGTAGCAATAACATTGCTCCTTCCCCAAAGCCAACCGTTTTCAACTCTTTTAGCTGACTCTTTTGGTATTAGCTCCAAATTTCTAAATGTCATGTGTATGTAAATACTTCTAGATTTTTTTCTGTTTTAGATATAATTTATTGACTTCCCATTACAGTGATGCAGACTTAATTCTCTACATTACCACTCTACCCTGACCACTCACTCCCTGCCCTCTCAATATCATAGTTTGTATTAGCTTGATACTTTGGTGTTATATTCTTAGGTCAGTGTAAACAGTACTCTCAGCAAAGCCATGCCGTGTGCTATGATCATGTCCATAGAACTTCTTGTTTCCCTGTTAATCCTGGTCTTCTTTTCCCTTTGCTCAGTTTCTGTATGCGTATCATATTTCAACGCCAAAACTCCTCTTTCATGATGAGACAAAATCGGAATTTCTCTTTCACTTTGGTCTTAGTTCAGTCTGCTACAACAAACTGTCATAGACTGGGTGGCTTAAACAACAGACATTTATTTCTCCTGATAGTTCCAGAGGCTGGATCAGGGTGCCAGCATGGTCAGGTTCTGGTGGGGGCCCACTTCCCGGCTTGCTGACAGTCGCTTTTTTACTGTGTCCTCACATAGTGGAGAGAGGAAGTTCTGGTGTCTCTTCCTCTTCTTATAAGGGTAGTAATTCCATCATGGGAGCTCTCCCTCATGACCTCATCTAAATCTAATTACCGCTCAATTACCCACCTCAATATCATCGCGTTGGAGGTTAGTGATTCAACCTATAAATCTGGGGAGGAAACCAACATGCAGGCCATAACGACCATCTTGAAGAAATGTCCCTTGGAACTTTCTGACCTGCTCGAATCTGACCAGTTGCTTTCTAAGCCCAGCTGCCATCCAGGGTCTCCCCACACCGGCAGTCTGAGGATTTATCTGCCTCTCTCCTATGTTGACTCCTTCCCCTTCCTTGGTTTGCTCCCTCATCTTGGTGAAGCACATCATCCAATGGCTGCCTGAGGAAGGGTAGAGCCAAAGCACTGCACTGCACAAACCCCAGGAGCAAAGATTCTCATTGTGTTCCATGGTGCACTGGTGAATGTTGCTCGTGGAACTGTGAACCCAGAGGCCTAAGCATTATAGATCGAGAATAATTTTCCTTCAGAATTTTGAAGGTATCACTTAATTGTCTTCTAGCTCCGGTGTTGCTTTCAAAAAGTCTAGGTCCATTCTCGCCCATGATCCTTCTCAACTGCTTAATTATTTTCTTTCTAGATGCTTTTAGGGTCTTCATTGCACAATGTTCTAAAATTTCATCATTGCGTGCCATGCCTTGGTTTGGTCTGTTTCATCTACTCTAGTAGGCCCTTTCAATTTGGAAAGTGATATTTTTCAGTTCCAGGAAATTTTCTTTCTTTTTTCTTTCTTTCTTTTTTTTTTTTTTTTGAGACAGAGTCTCGCTCTGTTGCCCAGGCTGGAGTGCAATGGCATGATCTCAGCTCACTGCAACTTCCACCTCCTGGGTTCAAGCAATTTTCTTGCCTCAGCCTCCCAGGTAGCTGGGATTACAGGTGCCTGCCACCACACCTGGCTAATTTTTTGTATTTTTAGTAGAGACGGGGTTTCACCATGTTGGCCAGGTTGGTCTTGAACTCCTGACCTCAGGTGATCCACCCGCCTCGGCCTCCCGAAGTGCTGGGATTACAGGCATGAGCCACTGTGCCCAGCCAGGAAATTTTCTTTAATTATATTATTGATGATTTCCTCTCTCTCATGTTTTGTTTTCTTCTGGAAGGCATAGTCTTCAAATGTTGGATCTCCTAGATTGGTCCTCCAAATTTCTCATCTTATTTTCCCCTCTTGCTTGCTATCTCTTTGCCTTTTTGCTCTATTTCCTGGAACATTTTCTCAATGTTATCATCCTACCCTTCTACTGAGTTCTTAATTTCTGTGACTATATTTTTAATTTCCAAGGTTTGCTTGGTTTTGTTGCTGCTGTTCTATGAATACCCCCTCTTAAAGAATCCTATTCTTCTTTTAATGATGCAATACTTTCTCTTATCTCTTCTCTCTGAAGATATGACTGACAGGTTTTTTGGAGGGGTGGGGAAAATGAGCAGAAAGATTATTTCCCCCTGTATAACCTCTGTTTTGGTCTTGAGTTTCCATGTTAGAGACTTTCCTCAGCGGTCTGGGGACCACAGTTATCTGTTCATGATTAAGGCAGAAAGACTAATGACTTTGTTGGAGCCTCCAAGCCCATGAGATGGGGGCTTACTAGCTGTGGGGGACATTATGTTTTTCCTCTTGGATGGATGAGAGTCCATGGAGGAGGCTTTTCTGTTTTCCCCCCTAGAGAATACGGGGCTAGCTGAGGGAAGAGGCTGGGACGTTGTCCTCAGCATTCAATATGTAAATGTTGGCTTAGTTGTTTGCTGTCAGGGTGGTGCTATCTTTCCTTTTCTTTCTTTCTTTCTTTTTTGTTTTTTTTTTTGAGATAGAGTCTCACTCTGTCACCCAGGCTGGAGTGCAGTGGTGTGATCTCGGCTCACTGCAACCTCCTCCTCCTGGGTTCAAGCAATTCTCCCACCTCAGCCTCCCAAGTAGCTGGGATTACAGGCGCCCACCACCATGCCCAGCTAATTATTGTAATTTTAGTAGAGACAGGGTTTCACCATGTTGGTCAGGCTGGTCTCAAACTCCTGACCTCAGGTGATCTGCCTGCCTCGGCCTCCCAAAGTGCTGGGATTACAGGCATGACCCACTGTGCCCAGCTGAAGCCCTCTTGAGAGATTTCACCCCAGGTTCCTGCCAGGGCTGGGGAGAATCTGTACAGAATGGGAATCTAAATCCTCCTTAAAGAAATTTTCAACCAGTCCTCCTGTTCTCAGCCCCATCTTCAAGCACTGCCACCAACCCCCGAGCCTTAGGAGTCCTCCCATGAGGCTCAGGTGGCCCCTGTGCTCTCTGGACTTTCTCAGGTGGGGTGAAGTCAGTTACCATTTATCCACTTGCTCCCTAGCTCTCTATTTTGTTGCTATTTTCTCTCTTATTCTTGTCCTTATGGCCTTTTAAAAATCCCTTTGCTGTTTGGTTTGGTTTTTTTTTTTTTTTTTTTGAGATGGAGTCTCGCTCTGTCACCCAGGGTGGAGTGCAGTGGCACAATCCCAGCTCACTGCAATCTCCGCCTCCCAGGTTCAAGCAATTCTCCTGCCTCAGCCTCCCGAGTAGCTGGGATTACAGGCATGTGACACCATGCCCGACTAATTTTGGGTTTTTTTTGCTCACTGCAACTTCCGCCTCCCGGGCTCAAGTGATTCTCCTGCCTCAGCATCCTGAGTAGCTGAGATTGTAGGGGCATGCCACCATGCCCAGCTAACCTGTTGCATTTTTAATAGAGTTGGGGTTTCTCCATGTTGGCCAGATTGATCTCAAACTCCTGACCTCAGGTGATCCACCCACCTTAGCCTCCCAAAGTGCTGGGATTATAGGCATGAGCCACCGCACCTGGCCCCTTTACTGTTGTATTAGCGGGCTTCTGAAGGGAAAAAGAAAAAATGCATGTGTTCAGTCTGCCATCTTGACCTGCAAGTCCAACAAACATTTCTAGTCTTTCCTATGGGCAAGGTCTATGTTGGCAAGTGACGGGGAGTCCTGGGTGGGTAGCTTCAGACATGGTAAGAGCAGAGGCTTCAGCCTGCACTGGACTGGGCTCTCTCTGTTCCTGCTCTGCTGTCCTTGGTGGCAGCTTCATCACAGTTCCCTGGAGCTACAGGATGGCTGCCTGTGGTGAGCATGCTGAGTGCATCCTTCTTCTCCCTTCTATTAGCCTCTTCTCTATCATTGATGCTGCAATCCTTTGTGCACTGAAGATAAGAGCATACCATCTGACATCACTTTTCCTGGGTTCAAATCCCAGCTCTGCCACTTTCTAGATGTGTACGGATGGTAAAGTTTCTTAGCCACTATTGTAGTTCATTTTCCTCATCTTGAAAATGAGGTAATGATAATATCTATCTGTCTCTTAGAGTGTTATAGGAATTCAGTGTACAGTGCTTAGCACAGTGCCTGGTGTAATAAACTCTACTCAGTCAACTTGTGGCGATTATGTGGGCCATCAGTGTGATGATGACCCTAGGCTCCTTTGGGGTAAGGACTGTGCTTTACTCACCTTCAGATTCCCTGAAATAGGGCTGGGTCATTGCCTTGCATGTTACAGAGCACCCACTGGGACTCAAAAACTATGAGAGAAATTTAGTCACACCAAATGACAACATCTTTGGTCAACCTTAAATTCAACTGAGTTTGTAGGAAAGACCACACAGGGAAGAGGGATCGGTACATGTATCTTCAACACTGCCAGACCCGAGGTGCCTCTTCATTATGTCTCAGCGATAATTTCTCTAGATGTTGCACTGGACCATACTCTGCAGGGACTCCTTCCTTGCCTCTTCCTAGTGTCCAGTGGTTGCTGACAGACTTTGGCACTCCTTGGCTTGCAGCCACATCACTCCAATCTCTGCCTTTATCATCACATGGTATTCTCTCGGTGTGTCTTATGTGGTTCGACTATGTGCCCACCCAGATCTCATCTTGAATTGTAGTTCCCATAGTTCCCACGTGTCATGGGAGGGTCTGGGTGGGAGGTAATGGAATCATGGGGGCAGGTTTTTCCAAAATCATGCTGTTCTTGTGATAGTGAATAAGTCTCACAAGATCTGATGGTTTTATAAAGGGCAGTTCCTCTGCACACACTCTCTTGCCTGCTACCATGTAAGACATGTCTTTGCTCCTCCTTCACCTTCCTTCATGACTGTGAGGCCTCCCCAGCCATGTGGAACTATAAGTCCATTAAACCTCTTTCCTTTATAAGTTACCCAGTCTTGGGTATGTCTTTATTAGCAGTGTGAGAACGGACTAATACAGTGCCCTTGTCTTCATGAGACCATCTTCCTATAAGAATTCCAGTTCACACGGGATTAGGGCCCACCCTACTCCAATCTGACCTCATCTTTATTACAAATAATCTGCCAGACTGTATTTCCATATGTAGTCACATTCAGAGGTACCAGAGGTTAAGACTCCAACATCTCTTTTTTGATGGGGACACAATTCAACCTCTAACAAATGTCTAACTCATTTCTTGTTCCCCACTATGCCATGGCCCATATTAGATGGCGTTTAAGGGTGCAGTTTATTTAGGTTTCTAAATGTGTGTTATTTCGCCTAATATGAGAAAGAACAACTGAAAAAACCTGACTCCCAGGCCCAGACAAAGCTCCCATCATCCTCACACTCATATCCCCAAAAAGGCCCATGCTGCTGTCTCTAAGTCATCGGGGACACAGCCTGGCAAGCATAATCTTGACTTAAAAACTACCAAATGTGAAGTTTGGTAATTTTTAAAATTTTAAGAGGCTAAAAGCATGTGTGTGGTTTTGATCAGGAAGTTGTGGGTTTTTGCCTAATCAAGAAACTTTCAACATTAAAAATTCAGAATCGGTGAGCACTGAAAAATCTATAGGCTGAGGCACGCAGGCTCACTCTGTCCCCTCTCCCGTACCCCCAGGCCACTCCGGCCCACTGCCATTCTCAGTGCCAGAAATATCCCCATCTCGAATCACCTCTCTTGTTCCCAGAACCCAGGCGGGCTCTCCGGGTCACCTTTTCTAGCCTTACACCCCAGGCTGGAAGGAAAGGTTCATACCTACAGTGAGAGAAAATACTTGACTAAGGCAACTTCTGTTTGACTTCCTGTTTATAAAGCTAGTTATGCATCTCAGAAAAGTCTTAAAAGACCTGGGCTGTAATCCCAGCTTTCTGATTTAAGAAGCTCTCTGACTCATTTAACCCATAAGGAGGGAAAAAACGTCAATGCTGGAGGTGGCAGGGTTGTCTGGGGAGCAGGGGGAGGAGAGGCTGTGTGTGGGAATTTGATGATCCCCAGCTAGCCTCACCAAGGCTGATGTCCTTGGCCATGCAGGAAGGGGTCAGAGCTTTCACAACAGGGCTTTGAGATGTCCTTGGGCAAGACACTCAAGCTCTCAGTCTCGGCTCCCTCGTCTATGAAACAGAACACTCACCAGCCCCTTGCAAGAGGGAGAGGTGAGGACGGGGATGATGACTATGAAAGCCCTAGGACGGCTCCAGCATGTAGCAGGTGCTTGATGTGCACTGGAAACCTGGCGATAAAGGAGCAGAGACTTCTTGGAGGGTTCAGCTTGGTCAAGTCAGGAAATGTCCCATTTCTCTCAAGACAGGTGCTTGGCTAAGCAGAGGCAGTATAACCCTGGGTCCCCAAAGGGACAGATCCCTCCTCCCATTGACAGTGTTTCATTACGTGAACTCTGGACTCAGGTTTGGGGTGGGAAGCAGAATCAAGGGAGGCTGACCAGAAGTCAAAGTGTTGCAGTTGGGCATGGGCTCCCCGGCAGAGCTGCAGGAGGCCAAGTCCAGGCAGTTGGGAAGAGGAGTCACTGTACACACAGCCCACACTACAGGGCCTCTGTCTACTGAGAGGTAGAAATCATGACCTGACTTAGCAGATGAGGAAACAAATGCTCCTAGAAGTTGGAAAGCCCACCAGCTTGTGGCAATGGAAGCCTCTGACCCAGCTTTACCAGATGCTCTGCTTCCTGCACCTCCCCACACTGTCTCAGGCCCTGTGTTGGAACCTCTGAGAGAACACAAATGTGCCCAGGGCCCGGATTGGTACCTGGATGTTGCAGAAAGAATAAATGCATGATGGAGACCAGTGCAAAACCCAGCACTGGGCCATTGCAGCAGCACCCTGGAGAGGACCAGCTCTGCTCCTCGAGCTCCTCTCTTCCGGGCCCTCCAGAAGAGGACCCGTCCTTCCATCTGGGTCCTCCAGACCTATCTCTCTCCACCCTGCCCCACCCCCAGTACACCAGGGCTTAGTTCCCACATGGGACAGACTAGCTCTGGCCACCTGGCCCGGAACACATCGTGCTCTGGGTCTGGGACACCTTTCCCTCTGTCTCCTCTCAGGCTCCTTTTCCAGGCTCCTCTCAGAAGAAAGGAGCTTGGGGGTACCCAAGGAGACCTTCAGAGAACTGGCCGAGGGGAGGCCCCTGGTCAGACTCAGACTCCAGATCCTAAAACTCCTGCAGGAAAAGAAAGTAGGCCTGAGACGCTGAGCACCCAAGGACCACAGGCCATCAGGAGCGAGACTGCTCCTGGGGAGTCCAGGGAAAGGAAGAAGAGGGGACTGCAGGTGGCATGAGTCAGAGAGCAAGGCAAGGCAGGAGGCCATGGTGAAGCAAGGCTGGACCACAGGAAGATGCTAAGCATGGGAGTGGGCTTGACTCAGGGTCCCAGGCAGCCTCTGGGTGACCTTCCAGCTTGGTGTGTGGTCTCTTCTGCAGCCTGACTGGCAGGTGGGCAGCCCAGCCACAGTGGAGAGGAGGAAGCCCAAGGGGGTAGAAGTCAGGGCAGGAGGTGGACAGGAACAGCAAGCAGGAGGCATTGAAGAGCCACAGCAGCCCAGAAGCAGCCCTACCATGGGGGCTTCGGTTAAGGTTAGGGCAGACCCTTCAGCAATGCTGACGAACAAATGAATGAAGAAACACAGGCAAGAGGAGGGAACAACTTCAAGAAATAGCTTTGGCAGGAGGGAAGCGTGGGAACACACGGCCACTCCAACAGTAAAGCCGGAGACAGCGTCACAGGGAGCTGTCCCACCACCTCCATCCATTCCACACAACTCTTCACAACCCACAGCTCTGCTACAGCTCTTCTCCTCCGTGACGCAACATCTTTGCCTCCTCTGTCCCTGCCACTGTCTGGGGGTCCAGCTTCAGAGTCTGCACAGCCCTTCCTCGGACAGTGCATGTCCCCTGGCCCACAGCCTTTGTGCAGAAGGCTGGTATTACCATCCCCACCTCACCATCCTCAGCAGCCCCCATGACCTGTCTTGGCCCAGGTGCTGGTTATGTCCCTCCTGGTGCACTGCCCCACCCCCTCCCTGACCTCGAGCCTCAGTCCCACCCCTCTGGGCCACCACCAGCCTTCCAAAGGCAAACCCACTGTCTCCACCCCTCAGTAGCCCCTTCAGAGCAAAGTCCAAGCTCCTGGGCAAGACCTGGCTGGCCCTTCACCGTCTGGGTCCTTCAGACCCGTCTCTCTCCACCCTGCCCCATCCCAGTACTCCAGGGCTCAGTTCCCACACAGGGCAGACTAGCTTTGACCACCTGGCCCGGAATACATCGTGCTCTGGGTCTGGAACACCTTCCTCTCTGTCTCCACGCCCGCTAAGAGGTCACCTACTCCAGGAAGCCCTCCTTTTCTGACACTGCCTCCATAAGGATGAGCGATCCAGGCTCCGGGTTTCCCTAGTTAATGCTGCTCAGGTCCTCCTTGTCCCTGGATTCAAGGTGTCAGGAGCACCCTGAGAAACACCCAAAGGGCCAGCCACCCTCTCACCAACTCCAGCATCTCCCACACCACACGCCGCTGGCGGTAGCTAACAACAGTTTCCTAAAAGAGCTCATGAACTTGAAATCAATTCTCCACTTGGGTTCCTGCCCCCGCGGCAGGCCAGGGGTCCCTCCCTGAGGCAGTCTGATGGAGGAGTAGGTGTGACCCCTGACCTTGCAAGGAAGAGCCTCTCGTGGATTCTCCACCCCTGCCCTGCCCTCCCCACATGCCCCACCAACACGGGGTCCCCGCGGCTCTCACAGGGGCGTGCACCACCTCTGGGGTCTCCAGCTTTCTTACTTTACTTGAAACATGTTCACGGCCACAGATTCCGCCACCCTCAACTCAGGTGGGTGTCAGGCAGTGGCTGTCCCCTTCATGCGTGAGGAGACGAAGGTTCAGAGCGTGAAGCGCGCTCCAAGGTCAGACTGGGAGTCGCAGCAGCAGCGGCGGGATCGAGGCTGTGACTCGCGGTGGCCCCCGGTTCCCTCCCACCCCACCCCATGAAGCGGCGTCTGGCCGCCCTGAAATGAATGACTCCACCGCGTCCCGGCGCCGCGCTCCCAGCGCTCCCCTCCGGGACAGCGGCCAAGGTGACTCTGACCGCCTCCGGGTCCCGGGTCGGGCCTGGGCAGGGGTCCCTGGGCCGGGAGAGGGAGGCCGCTCCGCGCTTACCCTCCAAGGCCGCCTTCCAGCTGGTGCTGCCCTCGTAGCCCGACCCGGATCGCCGCAGCAGCCCCTCGGGGCCGCGGGCCTC